>NC_084591.1:39913384-40185884 GCF_033807715.1 Cololabis saira | reverse complement strand
CCAAATCAACACAGTCGTAAATTGTCCCTCTTCCTTTTTCTTTCACTTGTCTTTTACTCTGCTTCACTTCCGCTTCTTCTCTCACACCTTCCACATCTTATCTCCCTGTGTGGTACAGTGCACGCTGTGTATGTGGGTGCTTGCACAGTGTGTGTGTGTGTGTGTGTGTGTGTGTGTGAGTGTGAGTGTGTGTGCATGTGTGTGGACGTGCACGCTAATCTTTAGATGAGGGGCTGGTGGTTAAATCATGATGCATAGTCCAGGGCTGCTCTGGCCACTGTCATTAATCAGTACAGGGGCGGGGGACGTATCTGCTTTTTATCCATCTCTTAAATCAGTCACTGCAGCTATCGGCAGCCCTCCCTCCTTTCCTCCATCTCCACCCCACACTCCACCCCCCCCCACAGGCCGCTGATTGAAGTGGCATTGTTTGGGAGACAAGCGGCGCTCAATCAATAGGCAGTCTCACTAAATTACCGTTTGCATGAAAAATGAAGGGCCGCCCAACCTGACTCCATTCAGCTGTGGATGTGCTCCGTGTGCGTTTGTGTGTCAGTAGATTGGTGCGACAGATAGAAATGCGCGCTCGGGACGTACTTTAGAGAAGAGCAGCGTGTGTGTGTTTGTGTGTGTGTGTGTTTGTCGGGGGACAGAGAAGACAAAGTGGGCGGGAAACAGCAGAAGGATGCGTCTCCCTGGCTGCCGCTGTGTAAAATCTTCAAAAGACCACCTACAGCTGTACAGGAACAGAGCAAAAATAGTGGCTCGGGCTCTTTTTTTTTTTCTTCTTCTTCATGTATTGATCAGGGCTTGTTAAGGACTCCTGTGGTGGACCGACACTATGACCCTCACCCTTCACCTTGACCCCTTCGGCTCTTTACCTTGTGTCCTCACCCTTGAATGACCCGCTGCACTACCTCTTTATTTGTCTCCAGTGCTCTCCAGCTGGATAGATCTGTCTGGTCTTTTACATGCAGAGGGTGAACACGTGTCCAAATCTACTGTTGCAAAAACAAACTTTTCTAGCCCTCAGCGTGTGGGCTGGGTGTGGATCTGAATGGCCCAGGTAAGCCGGAGTGAGGTCTCAGCCCCTCTGCCTGTTTTCGCTCTTCTCTGACCTCTGGCTATTAATCATCTCTAGATCTGTGTTTACCCTCAGTTCAGCTCTCCAGCACACAGGCACCTAGAGGGGCAATTAGAGAAACCCCCCACCACAGTACAGAGGGTTGCCCCCCTTCTCTAGTTGCACACAAGCACACACGCATAAAGTGAGTGAACCTCTGGGAAGCAGGGTATATCCTCACCCAAAGAGCCAGAATGTTTTTATTTACTTTAAAAGCATCCTGATGTTAATACAAGTGGCATATCACAATGCCGCCATGATATTTGTATGGGAGGGAGTTTGCACGTCTTTTTATTCAAATGCATTGTGTGTGTGTGTGTGTGTGTGTGTGTGTGTGTGTACATCTCCCACCCCCACAGGGCATACCAAACGTGCATTAGTATAAGTTGCGCAGGCCGAGTCTCATCCAGCGTACATATGGTAATGGATGGCGTGTGTGGAACATGTCAGCCACCTCATCATGTAAAAGCCTTCGTGTACAGGAGGGAGCACAAGGGGCTGGCAGGTAGGCATTAAGCAATATAATGGTCTCTATTTTTACACAGTGAAACTCAGTTGAAGAGGCGACGCTTATGAAGCTTTCAAAAAAAAAAAAGCAGACACACAAGTGGGGGTGGGGGGTGTGGTGAGGGGGGGTTATAAATGGGCAGTAAGAGAATAAAGCTGCTTTTTAAATTGGCTGACTGTTGAGCCCGTTTCTGTGTCTGTGTGTCTGGAAACAGCTGCACTCTTGTTTATTTTCTATGAATGTATGCAGGGTTTGTTTTTGTTGTCAAGACTTAGAAAGAGCAGTTATTGCTCCTTTTGGCCAGGGGGAGGTGAAAACAACCCCCATCTTACTGAGCTCTTTAAAGATTAGCTCATACTTCTGACGGAAATAATTGTCAGGAGCATGTTGGAGCAAAATCAGCTCTGATGATGCTGAGGAAAGCACGTTTTCGCAGTGACGCCGTGCGTTTTTTAAAGCATTTCATGGGATGCTCTGTTGGTTATTTCCTCGATTGCTTACTGAACTTTATTCAGTTGTGTACGTTCTCCCATCTCTACAGTCGGAGAGTACCGGGGTCTTGTTCTGAGTGGATGCAGGCTTGCCCCGAGCCCAGGGAGCTACTTAATCTCTATGTGTATGACATGTGTGAGCTCAGGGTATTGTACTGTATGTTTCCCCTCTCACTCAGCTGTACTTAATGTAGCCCATAAAGGCTACACAACAATAAGCTACGCCTGGCACTCAGGCCACCATTCCGCACTACACTAGCCCGCTGAGCAGGATAAATGACTCCTATAAACCTGTCACACACATACATACACTCACGCTGGAGCGTGCACAGACTATAGAAAGTCATCTTTCTGGCTGTGGAGGATCTGCTGTGGTTCTCGCTGCACTTGTGTGAAGTTGGTTTCACTCTGCTCAGTACGCGGTATTACCGGAGCACTGCTCGTAAAAATCTGAAGTGACAAATATGGATGGAGAAAGCTTCTTGTTATCTGGAATCCCGTACACCCAAAAGATATTAATGGAGGCATAGTTTTCATGGGATGGTTCCATTATGCATTTGCGCGTCAGTCCCAACTGACGCGTTCCTTTTCTATTCTTTCACGCGGGCCCGGTGTTTAATCAGTGGCTGAAGACAGATCCAACTTTCCTAAAGCCCCGGACCTCCCCTCTGCATCTCACCCCGGAAGACCGATCTACATTAAGAGGGATACGATAGCCCTTCCTTGTGATGATGAGTCACAGCATTCATAAATGAATGCCATTTAAAATCCATAAAACTGTTATTCTGCATAATACCTTAAGAATATATGTGTGCATGAGAAGCAGTTAAGCAGTGCAGGGTGCTGTGTGGCCAGCGATGGATGGCCTCTGGATGTGTTTAGGTGTGTGCACAGAGCTTCTGCGTGCGCACACCCACATCTCACATGTCTACTATTATGAGTCTCCGAGACTGAGTGGATTTTATTTATCATTTTTACAAAAACACTCACCAACCATCCTGACTGAGTGCATTGTATTGGGAACAGTGAAAGAGCTATTAGTCTATTTATGGATCTAGCGTGGTGTTTATCAGTCACACACTGACTGAGACACAGACAGCATCATTTGGCCCCTCATGTTGGTTTTAATGATTTTCCTGTTAAAGATGTCAGTGTCATGTTGCTTTTGTTGTTTTCGCAGTCGTCCCGGCAACCCCGGGTGGAAATGGTGCATGCAGGTTTGATGCAACCAAAACTTGATTTCTGATAAAAATGTAAATGGGATGTAAATCCCAATATTTATTCTCTCACTTAAAAAGGAGAAAATGAAAAAAAAGCTAAACACATTATCTCTGTATTTTTATGTGTTGCCTATTTTGGCGCCAGCTGTGGTATTCATAAATAAACCACATAGATAATAGTCGCCGACGAGAAATCCATTTTCATTCTTGATATTTATTCAAGCAGTTCTCTTCCATGTTTATACAATCCTGAGTATTAAAAGATTGATTCAATTTTATGTTTTGGAATAAAATGCAAACAAAAAACAGATGCTTGTGTCTTTCCTCCCCCCCATCCAAGCCGAGGAGGTATTGTGGTTTATGTAAAGAGCTCTGAGCTCTCATCTGGGCTTGGAGCTTCCCAGAAAGACAGAAAGAGGAGGCATGCGGGAGATGATGAAGGTAGACCGCTGTGCTTTACAGAGGGATGACTGTGTGGGAGACAGCAGAAGGTTTAAACATGCTGTCTGTCTGAAGCTCAGTACAGCTGCTAAAATATGACCTGATTTAGTTACTGTAATGCTTTTGTGTAACCAATCAACAGCTTACCCTTCGGGATTAGCTACAAGTTTGTTGTCGATTTTTAAATATCACCTTCTGCTTTCAATACTCCTCTTGTACACTTTTGTTTTCCGTCGTCTTGGTGAGTTTTTGTAGAAACCAGTTGTTCTTCTTTTCCTCCTTAAAGAGGATGGTCCTATTCTGATCAATGAATCAAGCGACGAAGCGTTGTCATTGTTCCATGTAAAACTTTATTTACAGCTTCCTGTTCCCAAACAGTCTGAGCAGTCTTTTGACACAGTCGATGTTGTCCCTTCGCAGCATTTAATTTTTGAAAACTATTGGGGACAACATCTTTCTGCTTCACCTTTGTTTCGTACAGCACTGCTTTAATCTTCTCCTCAAATTAATTTGTCCACCCCATCATTGTGGCTCACGTCAGAGAAGGACGTGGTCCCACTGGTTCGGATTTCTCACCATGGTGGACATCAACTTGTGTCTTCTTCACAGTGGGCCTAAAAGAGGACAAAATATAGATTTTTTTTTTCCTCAAGCCCTGACGATTAAAATGATTGTTTTCACCATTTCCACCTAAAACTGTGCGGTTCAGAGTCGGAATCAACTGCAGCTCTACCGTGTTCGTTGCAGCTACATGAAAATATTAATATTTAGCAAAAACAGAGTTAGTTGGTGAAGGCTTCTCTGTTCTGCTTTTGTTAAGCAGGCCTTGGAAGAAAAGCCATGACCTGCTTGTTAAAGGAAGAAAGCAGCTGCATCACCAAAACCCACGTTGGAAACCAGCCACCGTTGCTTTTTCAACAGGGAAAGATATCTGCTAACATCATACCATCTTGATCGGGACATCCTCTCGTTATTAACTACTTCTGTCATTCTGAAATACATTCGAACGAGTACAAACTCGAATCATCTCCTATAGGTAGTTACAGTAAGCACCATCTCCTCTGGTTCCATGGGACTTTTAGGTGTGCACGTTTTTCACAATAACGATCAAGTAACTTATCAATTTTCTCTGACAAAATAATTAATATAGTATTAATACTTAAATTATTATTCCTCTATTTCATAAATATTGGTTTGCAAATCAGTCAACTTTCAAAAATGTGGTATGCAATATTTTTTCTTCACTTCAATCTGAGCTCGTGATGGATTCTACAGTCCTTGTTCTGTCTTCTAGTGTGTTCAGACACACCCATTACCCACTGCTAATTATATGCATTTGCTTGTGCTCTGCAGAATATTCATATGTGCAACATACATGAGGGTGTACTTACCGGCTGTAGGGAAAAGGGAGCTGAAGAAGGTGGAGTGAGCTGCATTTACATGGGTGTACAGTAGATATGCCGGGGGAGTGGCAGCCAGACAAGCTAGTAGTCGAAGCATCATTCATGTAATTTAAATGCAATTATGTGTTCTCCTGCGCTGCTCCTGCATGGTTCACGGTGGTGAAGTGAACAACAGGGGCGTGTTTTCATCTAGTCATACCGGGGAGCTGGTGTTTCTGTCTGCGAGCCTGGCTCCCGTCTCCAATCCAGTCACCTGCTCCTCTTATTACTGGACATTATTCCACTGGCAGAGCAGAAAGGAAGAGAGGAGGGGAACTTTAATAGCACACCTGAATGGAGGGTGTCATATAATCAATGCATACAGGCATGCATTACGGGCTGTCACTGAGACTCCATCACACACTGGCAGAAAGGAGGAGGGAGAATGGGATATTAACTCTTGTGAAAGGAGGGATGGGTATCAGTGGCCTGACATTAAATGGCTTGCTCTAACGCAGATGAGGCCAGAGATGGGGAGCCTGTTTGATCTGGAGTTTAGCATATGTGTTATGCCTCAGATGTTTCAGAGAGTTTGTAGTCACACTCCGTGTTCTGTTATCAATCGCTTGTTTTCACAGTGATCAATTTATACGAAGGGAGGAATCGGTTCTGTTTCAAAGGTCTAGTAACTTACTCAAACAGAACTTCTCCTAAGAAGTTTTCTGTTTTTATGCCTGTGTGTGTGTGTTCAACTGCTATCGTCAGCAGGCTGTAATCCCTCTGAGCCTTCCCTGTCTGTGTGTTTGTATTTGTGTGCGAGTGTGTGCTTGTGTTGGTCCGTTTTCTTTTTTTTTTTCTTTTTTACATTTTTTTTCGTGGTTTGGAAAATGCCGGACTGCATGTTTATGTGTGTTTGTGTGTATGAGAGATGTTCTGCGGAATACCCTTTGATACAGACAGTTTTAGAAATGCAATTTCCTCCCTTTCTGTATACGCGTGTATTCATTTTGGGTTTATTAGAATATGAAAGTGTTGCGCTGCAGTGCCGGGGTTAGCCTCTCCGTCTGTCCGCTCTCGCTCCCTCGCTTTCTCTCGTTCTCTGGCCTCTGTGGTCTCTCCGGCTGACTCATGCATTAGAGATGAGGGGCTGGAGAGAAGAGGGAGACCAATGTCAAGGGAGACCAGCAGCTAACACCAGGAAACGCACCATTATAAACAGGATCAACACGCCTTGCATATCAGACACTTTCAAGTCTTAAGTGTGGATGTGTGTGTGTGTGTGTGTGTTTGTGAGAGCGTGCGCGTGCGTGCATGCGTGTGTGTGTGTGTGTGTGTGTGTGTGTCTGTGTGCATGTGCTTGCGTAAGTGGGAGGGGATTTGGTAGTTGGGAATAGATGAGTGAGTGTTTTTAAGTTTTTATGTGCTCTTATAAAGTTGACTTTCCACCTCGGGGTTTGAACCTGAATTATAAGGACCGTTTTTCTTTTCCACGCCACAGTTTGCAGAAAAGTTGTGTCGTCACCCCACGTCTCCCTTTTCTTGCCCACATTGTGCACTCCTTGTTGAGTTGTTTAATAATGTCAGATGAAGAGTTGGGTGTCTGTACCTGGAAGGTGCTTGAGACAGAAGACCTCCTTGTTCATGCCCCCCTCTCCCTGAAACTGAGACAAGGAGAGCAGGTACAAAAAGGCTGGCTCACCGCTGGGATGGCATCTTTGTTTTCCCGCCGCCAGGCTGGGATGAGATCAGCTCTTAGGTGATGCGCATGGTGGCACAGTGTAGATGTGTCAGAGCCAAAGCTTCATCTTCCCTCTCACTGTACCTGGAGTTTTGCCTCTCTGTCTTATCAGTTTATGTGCTTTACGATGATTGATTGCGCTTGTGTCCCCAGACTTTCTGTTCCTCGTGAGCCTTGTTTCTTTATTTCTATAAACAGATTAGAAGGAGTGTCCCAAACTGATCTGTAAAATGGAGCTCAAGGCCAATCAATACATTTTTAAAATGATCAGTAACGGCAGTATGGAGCAGATTCCATTCCTGCTGCCTTGATTATCCATCTTGAAGGTAGTTGTCCAAAGCATTTTATTGTGCACTTTGAAATAAGTGACTGCTCAGTGTTGTGAATTAACGATTCGTTTCCAGTGAAACAGCTTTGTAGTTCGACTGAGAATAAAAGCAACATTTGTGTTTCAATTTTTGGCCGCATGTTTCACCTTGTTCTTATCTAGAAAGAAGTTTCCATTTTAATTAACATAAATGATTCAAAACTTTGTCCAGATATGAAGTGTCAACAGGCCACTGCACAATATATTATAGAAGACCATCAAAAGACAGATGCTGGGGGCCACAAATAAAAAGATTGCCACATGCCTCTGGAAGTTGAATTCCATTTATGTACATGGATTTCTGCCTTTATATATCACTTTCCTTTTTCTAATCACTGACCTCTCACAGTGGGCATGGGGTCCCCTCACCCCACTGGCCCGAGGTTAATGTTCACAAGGCCACCATCCAGACGGGGGCAGTCCTGCAACCTCTGACCCCAGCCGGCCCCCAGCCGACCCCAGTCTTACCTGGGTCAGCCCGCAGAGGACAAGCCCAGGCAGAAGATTAATGAAACTGCTGGAGCAGATGTGTGTGTGTGTGTGTGTGTGTGTGTGTGTGTGTGTGTATGTGTGTGTGTGTGTGTGTGTGTGTATGTGTGTGTGTGTGTGTTTGTGTGTGTGAAAGAGATGTAAACAGGCTTGAGAGTGCAAAGGACAGACTGTGCTGGCGATTGGCATTTTAAGCTAAAATAATGGCCCAAATCAATAGGAATTATGCAATAATTTATCAAATAATACCCAGCCTACCACAAACAAAGACATACAGATTATCTCCGATTTCATAGTTTTTATTGCACTATAAGAACTGACGGAGCTCAAAAGGAGTGACCATAGCAAAATTGTGCTCCGACCTTCATTAAGCTGCAAAAAAAAAAGGGTTTTGAACATAAAGAAATTAAAACATAGCCGGTAGCTCAGTTTCATCTGACTGGCCTGCAGCCGCCCGTGTCGCTGGAGCTGCATGAGAGCTGATCATATTCTATTTGCTGCATAAAATTAACTTCATTACCTGTGAATCTCATGTTCGAGCCTCAGATCTAGTAGGAATGCTCATGGATGCAACCTTGTGTTGTTTACTCTCAAGAGACGGGTGAATTTATTGAAGTGTTTTAGCGAGTTCTCTGTGGAGGTTCTTGTTCAACGTTTGTCTTCGCATGTTTTTCTTAGGCCTGGAACGTACTTGCTTTTTATAATATTTAGGTGAACGCGTCGTTGCTGCCACGGGTATCCTAAGCTCATTTGGCACGTTGGTCATCTTTGAAAAAATTAGACAAATGATCACTTATAGGCAATTTAGATTTACCAATGAACCTGACACTTACGTTTTTTTTTTTTCAGCTATGGGAGGAAGGTAGAGAAAACCCACACAAACACAGGAAGAATGTGCACACTCCACATTTAAGGGCCGAGATTCAAACTAGGAACCTTCTTGCTTTAAGGCCACAGCGCTAACCAAGAAGTCATAGTGTTGCCTAGAAACTTGTCAATTTCTTTTAATTTAATGACTGTTCAAGTACTTGAAAATCATTGCCCAGCCCTATATTGATCTGTTTAGACAGAATAAAAAAATGACCATTCTTTTACTTTTATTCTCTGGTGAAAACGAAACAAATCTATATCAAAGTAGTTCAAATTTAAGTCCTAAAGTTTTCTTTTCAACACATTTTCAATGATGAGGGCCTTTGACGCTGCACCATCAAGCTTCCTTATGTATTTCTGCCTTTTTCAGGAACAAGTCAAACCTTTGTTTAGCTGGTGATTATGCAGCTCCACGTGGCACAAACTCCCGTACCGTCTCGTTCCCTCTCCACACTTCCTCTCCCTCTCTGTGAAGAATGCTGTTTCAGCAAGGTCTTCTGTTCATTCTCAAGGTGTCCTCCACACCGGCTCTTTACTGAAGGCCTTTTTAATGGATTGGCCTGATATACCTTCCAAATGGAGCACTTTGAGCGTTAATTCGCTTTCTGATAAAGATCCCCCCCCCCTTTTTACCTTCCCTTTCTATAAGTCTTCTCCCCGATATGAAGTACACAAGGAAGGGCAGATGAGCACAAAATCCTCTCTCTGTGTCAGGCTGGCTGGGAAAATGGACTGGGGTGAAAAAGAATCAATTGGATCCTCATTCATGTGTTAGTGGGGTGGAATGAGTAGAGTGTAGTGTGGAGAATGGCTGTAGGTGCCCCCCCCCCCCCCCCCCCCCCCCCCCCCTTACCTCCGCAGACTGAGCCGATGTCTGGGAAGGGGGAAATTGGAGCCTTTCTGATGGCTTTGTGGCGGCAGCAAGGGTTATCGCCAGGATCTGGCCATTGGCAGGTATAGCTGTCAAAGCTGTCACTACCTCTGAACTCGGGAGCGTGCCAGCACACGTACGGCCATATGTGCACGCAGACATAAACACAGACACAGCAGGGACATGCTCGGATAGCTCCCACTGCACGTACAGTACCCAGGAAATACACAAACAAATGAAAAAACACACACGCACAGAAGTGCAAAATGAATCTAAATTATGGAAGTATGTTGAATAAGATAAGCAGCACATTTTTGGACAACCTATTACTGCTTCAGAGCTCATTCAGCCTGTTAACCCCAAGACCCATGCTGCATCGCTTGCTGCGCCACAATGGAGGTGGTTTGACCTGCTTGCCCATTCGAGTGTGACAGTATTGTCCCATATTTGCAGCTGGACTCGCAAAAACTTCTTTTGCTCAAACTACAAATTAAACATCATGTCCTACACAAATGCTTACATGGGGAGATTTTTATGAATAACTTCCCTCCCGCCTTCATTACCCATCTCTGCGGGAAAGCACTGTATGTCTACCGGCCCTCTGATGCAATGTGGTGTGCTCCGAAGCCTCCCACTCTTCAAACACTTTCTCTTGGGCTTGATTATTTATTTATTTTTCTCTGTCACTGTCTGAGCGGGGTGGCGCTCTGAGCAGTTTGTGTTTCTTTGTTCATCGCTGAAAAAAGAGGGTCAGAGCAAAGCCCCATTTTTTAATTTTTTTTTTTTGTCATCTTGGTTTTGTAGTTTTATTTGTTTGAACAGTGTGCTACGTTTTGCTTTCAGCTTATGTGTGTTCGTGAGGGAGGGAGAGAGAGAGAACGAGAGCAAGAGAGAGCGAGAGCCGCTCTCCCACCCGGGAAGAAGGAGATGGAGAGAGTAAACTCGTGTTTGCCGCGTTGTCCCAGTGGATGAGGGCTTCCTGGGGTTCAGCCCAATTATGAGCAGAGAAATTAAGGCAGCCCAAAACATATGCACATTTTAGACTCTGAAGAGGACGAGAAAGAGAGAGGAGGAAGAGTGGAAGAAGAGGGCGAAAAGTGCAGACCACAGGACCCAGTGGGCTCCCACTTGGACCATTTGGCAAACACACTAATTAATAAGCTCTCTCTCTCTCCCGCGCACACACAGACTCCCACCGAGACACTGTCACAGTTTTCTCTTATTGCCTCGACTTAATTCAAATAATTCTTCCATTCATATCATTATTAGATGAGCTTTGACGTCAGTATCGTATTTGTTCTGTTCCAAGCGTGGCAAATGTAGTCTCATTTGTTGAAGAGTTGGTTTTAACCCCCCCCCCCCCCCCCCCCCACTCTGCCCTCCCCTCAGTGAGACGGTGAAAGACGGAGACAGAGAGTTAATCCAACAGCATGTTTGATGCATTTTTAAACAGCCACGGACTTTTTCAAGTTTCACGCCAGCAGAAGACCTCGTCCGCTATGATTTAATCAGCGGGCAGAATCACACTGCATATTTAAGCAACATTAAATATCACCGGTTCTCCCTTGCCGGCCACTTAACTAAGAACAGGAACAGGAAAAAAAAAAATGGAGGATTTTATTTCATTTTCTTTCGTATATC
The DNA here is from genome assembly GCF_033807715.1 of Cololabis saira. Classification (NCBI taxonomy): domain Eukaryota; kingdom Metazoa; phylum Chordata; class Actinopteri; order Beloniformes; family Belonidae; genus Cololabis; species Cololabis saira. The sequence goes on along the minus strand of NC_084591.1, from coordinate 40,174,743 downwards.
CTCCCCATTTACGCGTTTTTCATCTGGCACTTAAAAGAGGCCCTGATCCGTCAAGTAATTAGCATCTCTTTTTGGAAGGAGAGAACGTTAGAGTGCCGTTAGGAGAGTGGTGGTTATTCTGACGCGCGGGTTAGAAAGCTGTGGAAGGAGTTGGAAAATAATGTGTGAGCGCAGGGGTCAGAGAGCTGCTTTCAGACAGGATGTCCAGTCCACTTAAAACACAACACAACGAAATCATAATGTAGGTCTGGTAATATTTATTCTTTATTGATTGCCCCGCGTGACCCACCATTGTTATCAGGAATAGGTGTTTAAAAACTGGACCATGTGTTTATGGGGGTGTTATCTGAGAGCTTTTCCTCATCTCGCTTCTTCCAGATCCTTTTCCAGGACCAGGACTGTGTGCTATGGGTGACAATGATGTAGAGTGGACCATGTTTGGATGAGGGCAAGACCGGGGGCATTGATTTTTGACCAAGTGTGTTTTGGATTTAATTCTGTCTCTATATTTTTCTCTGCTGCAATATTTGCATAGAAATCCTTTGAGGTAAGAGATTGTCAGAGGGGAGTCAAGTTTAGAGGAGCCACAGTTCCTCTTTTGTCCAATTTAGGACGGAATGTGTGCATATTTTCTCGCGCCTGATACATGCATCTCAAGTGTATGTGAAGTGTATTTTTTCTTTTTTTCCCACAGGCTTCAACTTCTCTCTCTCTCACACACACACTGTGCAAGCACCCACATACACAGCGTATCCTCTTTTCCTTTTTGTACAGTCCTCTGAAGGGGAGGAACATTCTGATGACAGTCAATAGTCCAGACAGTAGAGCTTTGTCAATATTTAGACAGTACTGTAGTGTTGTAAAATGAACCAATACACCACGGATGAGGCTCCTCACTGGATTAATGATGCCTGACTGACTGGCTGCTGCAGACGCAAGTGGAGATGAAGATCTTATTTACTCCTTTCTTTCTGTCTCTCTCTGTCTCTCTCAGCCTCACACACACACACACACACACACACACACACACACACACACACACACACACACACACACACACACACACACACACACACACACACACACACACACACACACACACACACACACACACACACACACACACACACACACACTCTCTCTCTCATCTCTCTCTCTCTCTGTCTCCTTCATTTCGAAGCCGCTCTTGTGCAGTTTCACGGTGATCAATAAGTCTATGTTCAGTTAAAGAGGAATCTGATTCCAATAGAATAACACAGAGCTTTGTTCACTTTGCATTTGTGCCCCTTTCGATATTGTCTCAGCTTCACAAGAATGCTGTTTGTACGGTAATACACTGCAGAGAGTTGTGTCTGTGTCCGTTTTGATTGGTAATGGGTGTGAGAGGAAATGTTGTTATTGATTCCAAAACAACCCTCAAACCAAATCATAAGGAAGACAGTTATTGGCGTTAACACTTACAATGTTTTTTTTGTGGGTTTTCTGGCAAGCCCCCATCAATTCGGTCACACATTGGTTTGTGTCACTCTTCTAATCTGATGACGCCACCGTGGCCTTTACCTGACTTCTTCCAAATGTGCATTGGAACCACCCTGTGGCCATTGACTGTAATGGAATGTGACGGTTAGAGGTCTCGTCTCTGAGCTAATGGGCCCGACTGCTGTGGGAGTTGCATGGCGGGAGAGCCAGAATGATATCTGCCACGCTGTGGATCAGTGTAAGGATGGGGCTAAATGCTTCTCGTCTTGCCATCTAGGTAATTTCCAAGGGAAGAGCCCAGACTTCTGTTTCCTAAATGTCAACTCTTTTGGATTGCCAGTGGAACTGTGTCCTTACTAATGTCCTGGCAAAGCAGAGAAGTAGACTCATACGCATCGCTACTCACAAACCAAGAAGTGACCAGAATGCCCCTGCACACATGAGGCATCATAGGGCAGGAAAGGTTAAAGGGAACAGAGGACAGACATTTAAGACTATTAAAGGTCATGGCTTGTGGACGCCCTTACGCCCACACTTCAGATGCTCCTATAACCAGGAGCTGATTAATTCCCCTTCCCATCTCTCATTTTTACACTGACAATGTCCCACCTGTCTTCCTCAAATAAGTAGAGATTCATACATCTGTAACGTAGCCGTTCTATCAGCGTATCCCCATCTCTCCAAAGTCACGGAGCTCTTTGATTGTCACTTTGGCCGGATTCAGTGCCTCATGACATTGGTGGTTAGGCCTCGCTGCTATCTCCCAGCTCCATGAACCAGCTTCACTGAAACAGATTAAATGAACACAATGATTCTTTAATCAGATAACTCATGCTCCAAATGGATTAACCTTCCTTAACGTAGGTCCTCTTGCTCTCTCTTTGTCTCCTCTCCTCCTTTCTCCTCAACCAAAGGGAGTGTGGAGGTCCACAAACTTTAATCTTCATTACCTGCTTTGATTTCTCTGCTAAAGGAGGAAATGCATAATTTACATCCTTTGAAGTAGCTGCACTATTACTGACAACATGTTACCTTTAATCTTAAGAGCCCTGGAACATTAAATATTTAGTCATTTACCGAACAAAGGAGGACTGAGGCGGTGTCTTCCTACTTCTTTGACTTTTACTGTCATGTGCACTCAATGTCCCCAGTAAGAAGCAATTAATTTTGGGGGGAGAAACAGCTTATACTGAAGTGCAGGTAACTCCAAGTTGTTTTCACACTTTGTACCTTGTTATTTTCTCCTGCTGAAAAGAGAGCTTTAAAGTAAAGTGCTACCGTTTGCAGAACTGGATACAGGTGACCGGAAGGCTAACAAGTTAGTGTCTGTCTCTCTGTCTGTCTGTACGCCATTCTGATTTGTCACTTTTTGGCCCAAATTTTTCCATCTTGTCATATAAGTGAAAGAGCGGATTGATGGTAGTACCTCTGATTCCCAGTGATGGCAAAAGTCTTGTTTAGTCCTAATGAAACACGGGAAAATAAAATCATTATTTTGTAGCGTTCTCGATGAGTACAAGTGCATGCCAGCTGGTATGTATGTATACGCACATGTGTATTTGTAAAGATGCCCGCTGACGTGCGTGTCTTGTTGGGTCGCTGTGATTTCAAGGTTTTTCTTTTAGGAGACATATGGCGCTTTTGCACTAGTCTCACTTCTCCTCGGTTCTACCCGCCACGGCCCCATTTTGCGCTTTTGCACTAGGGCTGAGACGGGTAGAGCCGCTCCAAGCCGATACTATTTCTGTAACCATTTCAGCCAGGTTCTATTGCGGGCTGAGCCGGGACTATTTCTGACGTCACCACCCTCCACGCCTCTGATTGGTCGGGGGGCGGGGCCGGCAGACGTTTGAATCAGGAAGCGGGAGTCAGAGCGACCCGCGGCTCGCGGCGATTTTATTATAAAGCGCAAAACGTCTGTTTGGTGATCCAACTCTGAGGTGCAGATGTTCATAAACCTGGTGACTGACGAGAGAATTAAAAAAGGGATGTAGACGGGCTGTTTTTTTCTCAGCCGCTCGCGGCTCCAGCTGATTTCTGATCAGCGCCGACACGAACAAAGCGGTTGCGCAATCGAGTACGTCACAGCAGCTTCACCCCAACCTGCCCACTTCTCCCCTGGCTGTGGAAAAACACACAGGTAGAGGCGGGTAAAGGCGTGACGAGCCGAGTCGGGCCAAGTAGTCCTAGTGCAAAAGTGCCATTAGTAGCCATTGGTGGAAAAAGTGCTGAAAGTAATTGCTGTTTAGATGGTGACATGTGTGAATCATGTCCTCAAAGCGACCCCCCCCCCCCATCTTCTTCCTAAGAGAAGCACAATTTATTCTAGTTTATATTATATTTTATTTATTTAAATAATGGACCGTGGACAATTTGACAGTCGTCCTCATCTTCCAACCTTGGAGTGGTGTTCTCGCAGTTTGTTTTCTAATTCCTGGTGGAGGCTCTCTGAAGGAAAATTAGACAATTACTGAGACTCATAATGTTGTTCCACCCTCCAACTCCCCACCCCCGCCCCCGCCCCCTCCCGCTCCGCCTTTTATGATTAATTACTCTGTGAACATCATATGCTGGTTGAACAGAAACATAAGTGTGGGACGACGTAATTGTGTGTCTCTGTTAATGAGTGCTGATACATGCTTACACTGGTTGTTCAATACTTCTCTGTTGTCTTCCTTCCTTCCTCCTGCACGTATACACCGAATGTGTGTATTCTCACCGTCTGGGTTCACACACACACACACACACACACACACACACACACACACACACACACACACACACACACACACACACACACACACACACACAGGCCTGGGGTATAGATTACCATAGTAATAGCTGCTGAGTAGCTTAGCGGTGGTGACTGATGGTTTTAAGGAGCACCTCTGTCTGCCACTTGGTCAGTGAAATTAATATCCACTCCGCAACAAGGACTTTTCCTCAGCCGGCCTGTGAGTGTGAAGTTGCTGCTTGGGATTGCGAGCTGTAGCCCGCGGCTAAGATCTACCTAACTTCCCCTTTGAGCACTGAGCTCCAGTCGGCGCTGGAGACACAGCTGCGACTGAAGTCATTAAGGTATAGACCCACCTCTTTCTCTCACCATCTCTCCTTCTTTGCTCCTCTACTCCCTCGGCCGCTCCTTCAAACATCTCCACGAGAGCCTGCAGGAATAGAAATGCTCTATTGATCAGAATAAACAGTGGAATAATCTTTAGTAATCAGCCAGGGCGCCAGCTTTATTAACAATTGATGTGACTGGAGTGGAGATAAAGACAATCGTGGCTGTGTATGTTTATGTGTGTATATCAGTGTGAACAAGATGTAGTATGGTTTATGGGTGTGCGTGTATCCACACGCGCGTGTGTGTGTGTGTGTGTGCGCAGATCTGTGCGTGGCTTGATAATTCAGTCACCCGGTCCATCTCCATCTATAGGCTCCGTCTCAGGGCCTCATTAATTATTAAACACTTGCACTCCTGCAACCTGCCTTCCACTCAGTGCTATTTGAAATACAGAATGCACTTAAACCTGTGGTCTAACTTACAACCAACAAAAGAAGAGAAAAAAAAAGTCATCCAGGTTAAGGAGCCGAGACGGTTTCCTCCCGTTTCCTTAACTCCGAGACACAGTATTACCAAACTTATCAAGCTTTTTCTCTTTTCTTGTGCAGGTCTCATTGTTTGTTAAGTGTGAACACACGCCCCCCCCCCACCCCCCCCTTTTCTTTTTTTTTCATGTGGGATCGTGTGCAACCACCCCTGGGTAGGGCATTTTTCTTCTTTCAATACGACATTGATTTCCTGTGTGACTTCATCACACTAATACCCGCTTTGCCTCTTTCTAGAGTTGCGAGGCGCACACACACACACATTCACACACACAGATGCCCGTAATGCCAGCGTTTCCTCCCAGCAATCAGTCAAGGCAGCTTGTCTTTGGATCAATGGCCTCTATGAGCAGACTTCAACACTAGAAATGGAAAATGGACCATTCAGAGAAGCTGGAACATATAACATATAGAGCAGTTAGGCTGTCACTCCGGAGAGAGCGCCGCAGAGAAAACTCAACACATCTGGATTCCTATTTGCATTATATGTATTCTCAAGAGACGGCACTTGTATTGCGTTGCTATTTTTTTTCCGTTATCTCAATGCATCATATCAAAAAGCCCACATAATCTCAGTAGATATTTCACAGCGAAGACCTTTAACAAGACAGATACCCCCTAAAATAACACATGACAACATGTGACAACAAAGAACCATAAAGCATAAAGAGGGGCTGGGAAAAACAAGCTCACCTTAAACCTTTTTAGTATGTCACAGCTAGTAAACAAGGGGATTATGGTCATCAGATCACGGCAGTTTAAAAGAGCTCAATTGTCTTTTTATTAATTCCACAAACACGAACCCACGTGGCAAGTGTGCACTCATCCACAGACAGGCAGTAATACTTCACACTTTGATAGCACAGCCCATACTCTCAGTGATAATACAATCAGTGATCCCTATCAGCACTACATGAAGTGTTAGACAGAAAAAAAGGGAGGGAAAGGGGGGTGCGGGGGGGGTGTATTGGACAGAAAGAGAGCTAGTTATCCTCATACTTACATGTAGATTAGAGACCTGCTGAGTTCACTACGTGTAATTGAAGTGAGGCACTTATCAGGAAACTAAATAGGGGATACAACTTACCTTGAAAAGGACACTAAACCATGTCAGATGTCCTGAGCTGTAAAACAGAGGCATTTTCTGTCCTCAGGATGCAACCTTATAATGGTTGTTATACGTTTTTTTGGTTATTATTGCGGGTTTGAAGAGGACACTTGTTGGATCAGACACAAAAGCTCCTTCATGAATCACCCGTCTGATCTCTGTTTGTACACGTCTGCATCACATTCCCTGGAAAAATGCCAGGATAGGATGGATAAAGACTATCGGATAACAAAGAAAGGGAATAAAAAGAGAAACAATTGAATACCTTGTTTTTGTGTTTTGTCTTGTTCAATAATCATAGAGGGTAAGGTTTGATGTAGGAATGGGCGATATTTTACCGTTCACGATAAACAGTCAAAAAAATTCCTCACGATAAGAATTTGTCATCTCGCGGTAAAAACGATAAATTCCTGTTGATGACGTTTTTGTGTAAAGCTGATTTATGGTTCTGTGTTAAATCCACGCACAACGTGAAGGAAGGAAGGAAGGAAGGAAGGAAGGAAGGAAGGAAGGAAGGAAGGAAGGAAGGAAGGAAGGAAGGAAGGAAGGAAGGAAGGAAGGAAGGAAGGAAGGAAGGAAGGAAGGAAGGAAGGAAGGAAGGAAGGAAGGAAGGAAGGAAGGAAGGAAGGAAGGAAGGAAGGAAAGTGGAGATGGAAGGGAGAAAAGAGGAAGGGAAGAAGGAAGGAGAGAGCAGGAGGAAGGAAGGAAGTAAATGAGCCAGAAAGAAAGGAAGAAAGAAAGAAAGAAAGAAAGAAAGAAAGAAAGAAAGAAAGAAAGAAAGAAAGAAAGAAAGAAAGAAAGAAAGAAAGAAAGAAAGAAAGAAAGAAAGAAAGAAAGAAAGAAAGAAAGAAAGAAAGAAAGAAAGAAAGAAAGAAAGAAAGAAAGAAAGAAGGATAAATTCCCGTTGATGAGGTTTTTGTGTAACAAACATGGTGGATCTGAGAGTGAGATAGATTTATAGTTACAAAGGTGGAGTTGAATTGGTTTTTTTTTTTTATCGTCATTTCTATCGTTATCTGGATAAATGCCAGAAATTACCGTGATACATTTTTAAGTCCATACCGCCCATCCCTAGTTTGATGATAATCAGTCGTTATTCACATATTTTGTCCAAAATAACCAGCCTTTCTATTCACCATTGCAGTTTGAGATATTTGCAAAAGACTGACTCTTGCAAGAATGCCAATTACATAAAATCTCAGGGAATCCTTAACTCTGACTTGGACTCTGATTCCCTTCTGATTCCCTTCGGAGACTTTGCTGTGGTGAGTAAAATTCAGTGGTTGGAAAATGACCCCATCTTATATTTCACCGTGATTGAAATCTTCTTCCATTAACAAGTAACTTAAACGTGTCAAATAATTTTTGTAGTGCGGATAAAAGTTTAATGTTGTTCTTGATCTGGTACAGGTAGCTCAGATGTGCACTTTTAGGCACATTAGTTGATTAATTTCTTTTACTTTAAATGTTTCTTTTAACAGCTGTTAAACTGCTATCATGACCAGTCGTCTCGAGCTGGGAGGTCACCGTGAGGAGGGTGTCCATAAGCTCTTTATGACACAGCCTGTGTTTCTGGATATAAGTTCAGCTTGTAAAAGTTTATCCCCTGTATGTACTTTAACATCCTTTAATATCAGCTCATAAACTAGCACCAAACCGGCCATGGAGGCCATTCTCCCCACGACGAACGCCCTGCCAATTAAGGGTCTCTCATCTCCAACACTCGAATGCTCTGCTGGGAGGAACAGGAGGGGCGAGTGTGAGTTTGTAAACATATGAGCGCTTGAGTGTGAGCACTGGCAACAAGGACTTTCCCTCTGAGGTAAAATAACCCCACACAAATGTGCTTGTGTGTGTGTGTGTGTGTCTGTCCCAGCGGAGTGTGTAATCTCAGCTGTGTCTGTCTCCTGCCTGGCTCTTATGCAGAGGGAGGATGTGATGGAAATCTCCCTCCTATTTAAATCCACCACTGGCACATCAAAGCCTGCTGCTGCTGGAATAACAGAAATAATTAGGCACAAACGTCTCATTTACATAAAATTGTTAATTAATCTCTTCTCTCCCAGGCCAGTCAGACTGAGATGGCCCTGTGCTCTGTACGGTCTATCTTCTATGCGATCTGTGTGTGTGTGTGTGTGTGTGTTTGGAGAGGACGGAAACCTTTTTTTGGGACCACTTATGAATGAAGCGACTGGAGTTCACGCCTCCTCTGTATCTCTTCTGTCAGTCAGCTGACGGCCTTTTACATCAGCTGTCCCATAAACAGTCATGCATCTGAGCTGCTTACCCATAATCCACCTCGGTTCATCTGCTACCTTGATTTTATTTACTAATTACTAATTTTACTGTACGTTCTGCCTCTCTTTGTCCTTCTTTTGTTTCATCTTTTTGTGGCTGTCTTGAACTGAAAAGGTGGCACAAACAAACTGTGGTTCTATTGTGCAGCATTTAAAGGGTCTTGTGTCAGAAACACACTTCCAGTTTTCATTATTTTATTAACACTTATCGGGAAATAAGATGAAAGGTAAAACATTGTTTTTCTACCGTCATAAAATGATCGAATCTCAGAAAGAGAGATTCAGTTGCTCAGAATTTATCATGTGAAACCAAAATGTTTCTACAGGAGCCCAAAATGGACAAAACAAAAAAAAACTGTGCAAAACCAAAAAGGGAGCCTTTTTGGTTTTTCCCAGTTCTCTAGTTTCGCTTTGGAGGCAATGAGGCTGCACATGTTTATTTGTGTGCATGCTGCTGAGACTTTGCTGCCAGTCATCACTAAATCCTATACTACCTTAATAAACAAGTGTAAATAAAATTACAAGACAAAATATGAGGTCTTGGAATTTTTAAACTTCCAGTGACGTATAAACCGATTGAGTTTTTTTTTTTTTAGGGTTGTGTCTTTCAGAGGATCATCCCAGTCTGATGAAAAAGGATGATGTTTAGGGGCATCGTTAGAAATTGTAACATACCAATGAATACGCTATGCTTTAATTGGAGGCTCAAGTATTTTTTTTTTCTTATTTTTCTTGAAATATAGGGCAAGGAAAAAGTGCATTGCTCGTCATTTCACAGTTTGTTCCCGCTGTCCTTGCTCACTCCGTTTCCGCTGTTGTGGTTGATCCTTCTTGACATTGTTATTGTTGCAGCGCCACGGGAATGTTGCCATAGAAACCAGGTTTTCAAAATCTAATACACTTCAAATGACAGAGATTTATTAGGTATGAACTGGTCTAATCAGCGCGGTGTGAACTCTTTTGGTGCAACGGAGTTGATCGCAAACAAACTTGTCTTTTTCCCGGAAGTGAGATCTTGGTTTTTATCATCTCTGTCTTTTCAGCACTTAGTATGCCAGATTATGGTCCGTCTGTAGAGGTGACCTCATCCTCCTCCTTTCATCTCTGTCTGCTTAACCTGAGACAACACTCTGACTGGAGAGGAAAGACACACCGAGTTGATCCTGATTATAACAAGCACTTAAATCTACTTCTGCATTCCCCCTAACACCGGTGTTTTATTGGAACAAGCATTTACATCAGCCTCTGTGCAGCCTTTATTAGATCTAAGACCTTTTACATCATTCAAGATACGTGCACGAGTCTTCTTTTGCTCACCTTTACTTACCAGGTCAGGGTTTATCCGAGTTGGGTGCTTTGTTAGAGAAAGCATTTTGAGATAAGAGTGTGTATATAGTGTATATATACCTCATGAAAAGAAATATTTGTAGTTGGATGTGAAGCCTTTTGTTTGCTTTAGAGAGTGAAAGTCTCTAAAGGCACTATTATCTCATCATGTTTCCTGTTTTCTCATTAACTTAGTCTTTTTGTGACCTTAGAGTTTATTTTCAGGTACAATATTCTTTTTTTCCTATCTCCTCTTAAACATGTGAAGCACTCTGCCTCTCTACTGCCGGCCATTCATACCAAGTTTTGTCATATGAAGTGGCCCTTGCTGTATTTGTAAAGCTGCGAGCGTCTGTATGATCTGCAGCAGCTCTATTGACCGGCTCCCTGCTCCCCCAGTCCAGTCTCGGCTGCTCCTTTCATTTACACAGCTAGCGCTCGGCGGCTCAGCTCTGAGGAGAGCCGCTGAAACAAGACTTCATCAATTCCAGATGAAACACCAACATTTCCTCCCATTACACCAAAGCACCGCTCCCGTCCAGTCTCCACGATCTCTCACCGCTCGGCTCTCCGTGTGTGTAATGAGGAACGGGACTGTGTGTGTGTGTGTGTGTGTGCTCTTATGTGTGTGTTCTTTGCGTGTAATGAGGAATGGAAGAATACGAGCGTGTGGCGGAGGCAGGGAACGTTGGGGCAGCGCTGAGGGGATTGGTCTGGGGAGCAGGTGTGTTTATTTGATGTTCTCCTGCAGAGAGAGGAGGGAGATTTTCAGCAAAGACTTTCAGCCCTCAAGTCCCATCCCTCTTTTGCCTCCTGCATTACTGGTGCAGTCTTCTCTCTCTTAAGGCTGTAAAGAATTCAAATTCAAAGCATTTCAACTTTCAATTCGTTTTATTGGATTCACCATATTTAAGTTCAATCACAAAACACATTAAAGTGAAAGAAGACATCTTTGCACAGTGAAAAGAAACGTAACTTCACAAACCACATTTTCATAGACTCAATAACTATTTCGTTTGTTTGAAAATTAGACATGTGTTAAAGTCTAGTTGGGTTCATCTTTTTGGTTAAAGAGAACACGTGATTATAAGACACTGCCTCTGCATTTCTTAAAATGTGTCCAAGATTTGCTTCCCTTCACTTCTTTTGAGCTATTAAAGTGAAAAGTACTAACGTGCAATGTTTCAGAGGGAAGCATATATACAACTGTAGCTCACCATTTCCCATTGCTACTGTGAGCCTCGTAAACTTCACATGCAAGCTGTGTTGGGTTAAATCAGAAATTTAACTTAGGAGGAATGCACTTTGTACTTTTACATCTTAAACACCATCCTGCATCCGAGAAAATCATGTAATCGGAGGCACCACTCAACTGGAACAATGAAAAGGTTGTATATGCTGCAAAAATGGTGGCTCGCTGCCGCTCCCGACCTTCATACATAGATGTAAGAAATGCATGAATCAAGTAAAGTTTCATTATTCAGTATAATTTATGAACATCAAACGTAGGACCAAACTCAAAGCTGAGCTGTAGAAAGGGAATTTGACTTTATTTATTCATTAATTTATTTAATTGCTGTTCCTTGACAGGTGGCTTGGTGAGTTTTTGTTGCAGAGTGATAATCCTTACATCATTGTAATCACTGAATCTTAGCTGGCCTCTCAGCTGATTGCAGGCTTTTGCAGAACTTAGCAGCCGGTGGCCCATGTGGGTTTTCTGTGTGCATTCTCATCTTTTTTTGGTGTCGGAATATGTTTAGCTGAGGTGGGGGTCGGGGGAGATTAGTTGTCCATGTTGGTATGAACAACTCAAATTCAGGTTCCTAAATTAGTATTATACCGTACAAGCTCTTTAAACTGTGTGCAGAAGAACAACCTGAATCTTAATATTTCTGAAGACAGATTAAGTCAAATATTATGTCTGAGACATGCAGGAAAAAATGGGACTGCCATTCTTGTCTGGTAACTTGTGGGAAGTGATGTAGATTTGTTGCTAAGCTCACATTCAAGTACTTACGCGACATAAAAATGATAAAAACATAAATATTGTGTTATTTATCTATTCTGCATCATTATTTAATGCATTGTGTTTTGTCTTGCGTGTTTCTGAAGTCTAGGGAGCTTCTTCGCCTCCTCCTAATAAACACTTCGACAACCACATCACTGAATAGCATGGTGAAAGATAAAATGTAGACAACAGATCACATGAGGAACAAAACTACTTAGATGGGTTTATGTAATTTATGATTGGATGGGAGTGTTAACAGGGGATGGGGTGGCAGATTTAGATGGGGCTTAGTTGCATTTATGTTACAGTGGGTTTCCTCTGCAGGCTGGGATTTCTTTTTTTTCTTTTCTTTCTTGGTCACTTTTATAGAGCATAAATGTCTTTTAAAACTATTTTCGGTAAGTCAACTTTTAGTTTCTTCCAGCTCCTTTTTCAGAAAATTAAACCAACGTTACTTTTTTGCACAGAAGGTTCGATAGAAGAGTTGGGCCACGTTTACACGTAGCCGGGTATTTACAAAAACTGATATTTTCCCCTCTACGTTTTCAAAAATATCCTCGTTTACACGGACCCGCATGAAAACGCTGTTAACGTCATGCCAGCCAATCAGAATCCTGGAAAAAACATCAACAAATGACACGTGTAACTTCCAGTTAAGGCTGATTTGTGGTTCCGCGTTACACCAACGCAGAGCCTACGGCGTAGGGTACGCGGCGACGCACACCGTACGGCGCGCATCGCCGCGTACCTTACGCCGTAGGCTCTGTGTCGATTTAACACGGGACCATAATTCAGGCTTTACTTCCAAGACGGAACGAGAGTCTGAGAGAATTTAAAACAGGTAAAATAAAAGAAAATATTGACGGTGGCCAAACAAATTGTAAACACAGGTCGCACTCATGACGCTGCTGGTGACGTTTCTGTCGCATAATGTGATGTAAATCTCCGTTTTCCTCCGTTTTCCTCTGTTTAGACGCAAACGTGAAAACAGAGTTTTTGAAAATCTCCACTTTGGCCGGAGTTTTCAGAAATGATCGTTTTTGGAGGCTTTGACCTCCGTTTTCGTGTAAACGAACGGCCAAAACGCATGAAAACGCCTCAGTTTTTGCCCCGTGTAAACAGGGCCTAAAACTCTTCTGAAATCTTCATAATCATGGCTCTTGTATTGTTGAAAAAGACTTTGACATGTTTTCTTATTACTCCTCCAATCTGGAGTCGGTGAACCTCCAAGAGCTCAGCAGAAGGGAGGGCGGGGGTGGGGTGGGGTCACGTGGGGGTGGGGGTGGGTGCATTACTCCACCTAACGGCCCTACATTACAACTAACTTCTCGGGACCTGTGCTGCTCCAGAGCAAACAAAGCGAGACCTACTGTCCTCATTGAGCCGGAGGGTCGTGGAAAAGGGAAACCAACAAGCCTGGCTCGACCACAGGAGGAGGAAAAGGAGGAGGAGGAGGAGGATGCGGCGGAGGACAGCGGAGGCTAATACACAGGCAGCTGGGGGAAGGGGAGAGTAGGGCTTCTTGTTTGTTTTAATATCTTTATCTTAATCTCTGCCCTCGGGACACAAAGGCGAATTCATCCGGAAAACTGGATTATCTCACTTAGATGAGTCAAACACACATATAGTCCTGCACTTAGTGTGTACGCGTGTGTGTGTGTTTATTGTGTGTGCCTAAGAGTGGGAGAGGGAAGAGGGGAATGCTTGATATACTGACCAGCTACCGGTTTTTTTATGACTCTTACTTAAGATCATTAACTATAAATACAGACTTCAAACCTGTATGTTAGCGTACATGTAGATCATGTTTTTATAAAGTAAAGTTTGGTACTGAAAGCTCTTATCATGTCTGGATTGGAGCCTTGTTTTGGAAAAAAGATCATAGGTAGTACGAAATGATCAACAGACCGTCTCTACTGTCAGTAGTCATTTGTCAAATATTTAAATCCCCCCTCCCCCTTTTTTTTTTTTACTCCCAGAAAACCTGTTATGCCTTTGCAAGCAGTTGTTGAATGTTGTCTGTGCCTCTGGAGGGAGGTGTCCAAAGTCATGGGAATAGTTGTGATCAGGTGGTATCAAATCAGACTTGAAAGTTTAGAAGTTTTTAAGAGCGTGGATGCATGAGGAACTGAAGGTTGGGTTCAAAACAAAAGGCCTTTTTGGTGGCATTGCGGGACATACCAAAGACAGCACAGCCTGGCAATATTCCTCTGCTCATTAACGTGAACATTTCTTTCCTCTGTTGGGAATATACCAGCTTCATTGAAGGGCAAAATTGAATCCCTTGAATATTCCTTTAAAACAACCAAATTATGAGCAGCTGGGTGGCAGCAAACACCCAGAGCTGACTGGCATGTACTTATTAGAAAGCCATTAAGTTTTAGTTGGTACAAAGTTGTCACTCACTGAGGAAAATGATGGCCTCTATTTATTTTTAAGCCTGGTCATGGCAGTGTGTGATCAGATCCTCAGACGGACACTGTGTTTTATAATTGATGGACACCACCTTATTTCAAAGAATGGCGTTAAAAAAACTAACAAAGAAAACAAAATCCGACATTTTAATGTTTGAGGAAAAGTCACCAGAGATTGCATATTTATTGCACAAGCAAAAAAGCTGATGTGTGTTTGATCATTTACATAAAATGCTCTATTTTGGTCATTATGAAAAGCAGCAGGCAATGAAGACGGAGAAAAGAAACCCTTTTGACTTACTGCAAATGAAGACATGATTAATATGAAGCAGTAATGAACATCAAGTAGGATATCCTGTTTTTTTAGATGGAAAAAAATCTAATTCTGAAGAGAGGATTATTAGTTTTAAAAGTCATGTTTTGTTTTGAAAGTAGCAGCCATTAGAGGAGCTTCATCCTCCAGCCGCTGCTGAAGCTGCCTCTTGTCCTGGTTTAGTGGAGGTAATTGAAAATCCTGCTCAGCAGCCGAGTGGGCGGATATAACTTCAGCGATTATCATTTAAGTTTAAATCCCCTTTTTTACCTTAAAAGACTGATGATGCCTATCTTGATTGTTAAACTCATTCAATAGGAAAACTGCAACAATTTGTTGTATGAAGGCTGGCGAGTTCACACTGGCGGCTGAGAGGTCCTTACTTATTCAGAGCTGTTACGTTATTAGATTTTAGGTCCAAACTTACAAAACACACGGGATTCCTGTAGCCTGAGTTTAATTTTAAGTCTACAAAAGACTACTGTTTTTTTCTCAAACATATTTTTATTGATTTTTCCCACAAAAATAGATGCACATACAAAGACATGGCAGAACTGAAATGTTCAGGCATCCAAGCCCCCATTTTAGCCCTCCTGTCTGGCAAGCAGGGAAGCAAATGACAAAGTTCGACGTTTAGCCAGGCTCAGACGTGCATCAGTCACGCCTCCCATGGTACCAAAGAGAGCAACTAAAGGGTTGGGTTCTATGTCCAAACCGACAATGAGGGATAAAGTCTGGAAGACTTCCCTCCAGAACTTCTCCAGACTGGGACATGTCCAGAACATGTGAATAAGAGAAGCCTCCTCTCTCCTACATTCGTCACAACATGCATCTACATCTGGGTAAAAACTGTATAATTTAGTCTTGGATATGTGAGTTCTGTGAACCACTTTAAATTGTAGCAAAGAGTGACGAGCACAAAGAGATGTGCCATTTATTAACTTAAAGACTGTCACCCACGTGTCTTCCGGTATAGACAAATTCAGATCCTGTTCCCACGCCGTTTTATTCTTTATTAAGGGGGCTTGCCTTACAGAGAGCAATTTACCGGTACTGTAAATAACCGATATTTACCCTTTATGTGATGGTTGTAAACAGAGAAATGAGTCAACGATATTCAAATTTGGTCCCACAGGAAAATGTGATATTTGGCATCGAAGAAAGTCCCTTACCTGTAGATATCTGAAAAAATGTGAGTTTGGGAGATTACATTTTTTAGAAAGTTCAAATGATAGAAATATATTATCAATAAAGAGATCTTTAAAGCGACAAAAGACAAAAGTTTCCCCGGTTTTAGCCATGGTTATCATCCGTGTTTTCTTCTTAGACCTTACGATAAATAAAACTGGAAACAACTTGCTTCTATTTTCTCTTTTACTACAAAAAAGTTTTAAACTCTGCAAAAACAAAAAAAAAGAATTCTGTTCGCTCCAACCTGTTTATGGAAGAAGATCAACAAAAGTGCTATTTGAAGTCTTTGCATTGTTCCCCAGAAAATGCGTCTTTGCGTCATTAACCAACTGGAAACATAATTTTCAAATTATAACATGGCACTTGTAAAGACCTTTCACATTTCATTCCAATGCATTTTAAGCCTTTCATGTCATTTCTTTCCCTTAAGTCCCCAATGAGGAGAGGTTTAAATATCAAAACTGTTGGCAGCACTGCTCTGTCGGCTTTAGCTCAGTCCATGTCTCAATCCCTGGTGTTTGGTCTCTCCAGAAAGCAAATTAGTGCTTTTCATGTGAAGTCTGACGTATTTAATTTCTGTCTCCCCACTTCTGAAGTGAAGCTGACGCGTTTGCGTTGAGAGCGTGAGTGTTTTATATAGATATGCGTCTCCCCATGTATGTTTAAATCATTCCTCTTGCTTTCACTTTAATTGGCCCCCTTTCCGTATTTGCCAGGATGCCAACCCCTATACCCCTGTCGTTCCTCTCTGCCCCCACCCCCCCATCTCCCTCTCCCACCGCTTGGCTCTGGTCTCAACTTGACCCTAATTGATCATAATGAGTACAACCTCTTATCCTTTTCTCCCAGCATCCACCCTGTTCCTGTTTGGTTCTATTTTTGCGTGTTTAGTGGAATGGGGGATATGAATTCCTTCTGCTTTCCCTGTGAGTATTGATCAGAAGCTTGTATTAATCAGGACATGCCACCCACTGGGCCCATGAGAAGTTTAAATCCTTTACAGTACAACCCAGGACAACGTTTGGAAAACCTTTTAAATGTGCACAGTTACAGAAATAATATTCAGTTAGAGATCGGTTTTGCTTTAACACTTCCTTTCACCTCGTTTTCTGAGCAAATACTAATGAATGACCCTACATGAAGTCACCGTGGTAATTCATAACAACTGCCATTTTTCTTTGCTTTGGAACGCCAGTATGATTAAACACCATGTCGAGGCCAACTATCAATCTGCACCTTCATAATCAGCACTAAAGGGATTGAGCACCATATAGCTTAAACACACAAACAGTATACATCCACAGCACACACACGCAGTCATGGACATGCGGTATATTAGTGTGCTGTAGCATGAGTAGTGGGTGAGCAGAGTTATAAGGGTGACCAGAAATGACAAAGTGCAGGATCGCTTATAGGAGAGGACCCCCGCACTCTGTGAATACTGCACTGTATACTAGTTCACTCCCTGGCATAATCTGCAGCTTCACAGCATGGACTGGTGATATGATATGGATAAATCTCTTCTATAAAGTGCACTTTTAAACCCAGCGACCTCTAAAACATAGGTCAAAACAACAATAATGATTATATTCCTTTCCATCTGTGGTGGGAGGTCCTTCCTTCCTTTAATGCATGTAGATGCATCACAGAAATGTAAATTGTAAGTCTTACCGATGTTAAGGTGGCATTTACATTAAAGTCCACTGATCATCTGGGTTTTAAATGACAGGTCGATATGGCTGAGAGCTTTTAGCCTCAGTTTCAGCTCTGCATTGATCCATTGATTTATGGATTAATGGCAACACTGATGATAGTCCACAGAGAATGTGCTAGTGACAGACAGTCCAAACACACGTTCGCACACAGCACCAGAAAGGCATGTTTGGTTGACCTCTAAGCCTTTAAGGTTAGCCCATCTGGTCAGAGAGGACATCGGGGCGAGACGTTGGGGTGTGAGACGGTCTGACATCGACCTGTCTGTCAGATGTCTTATCTGCACAATGCTTTTTTTTTTTTATGGGACAGTGTATATGCAAAGTTGACATGGATTGTTGTAAAGCTGTATTCTTGTCATTGTATCGCCAAATTACAAAGATGTATTCGAATCCAAACCTGGGGATTTTGATGTTCTGAATTTCCTCAGGTAAAGGCTGAGCCAGGCACAGTGGTGGCATGCGGTGTCACCTTGCAGGAGGAGGGTTCCCGGTGCTTGGTTGGTGGAGTTTCAGGGGCTCTCCCTTTTATCCTGGTTCTCCAGCTTTTTCTCTGATGCTTAACATATTAGGTCAACTGGTGTTTTCTAAATTGATTGTAGGAGTGCCTGTCAGTGTGTGTGGTTGTTCTTCCTCTGTGTGACCCTGTGATGGGGAGGCAGCTTGTGCATGGTGACCCCCCCCCCCCCCCCCCCCGTCTCCCAGTGATGAGCCCACTTGCTGATTTAACCAAACAGAACCAAAACCAAAGCAAAATATGCCTGATTCTGAACTCCTGATTTGGCTGTACCTTTATTTGCACGTTTTTGGCTTTATCTCAAATAGTTTCATCAGGCGTTGCTGCTTTTTTTGTTACTCTGCAGTTCTCTTTCCCTCTTGAGCAAATAGTTCAATCCTATCCTGGAGGTGTGTTTTCCCTCATTGTCCTATTGAAAAAGGCTTAAATCAAGTGGGATGTTGCAGAAAGCTGTTGGAACCTTGAATTTTGAATAAATGGCATATATTCAGTACTATGTCTGTGATTCACATACAGTGAATGTGGAAGATGCAGATACTGTCATTTTAAGTTCGCAGCATCTTACAAACACCTAGAAATCTCACTTTTGGACTCATTAGGTGTAAACTACTTTTTGTTCAACTGGTCCATTATCTATTCACTTTATTGCTCGGCCCTAGGGGTTTTGTTCCCTTTGTTGCGTTTCATCAAGAGTGACTCTTTAGTACGTTTAAAATCCCGATCCACATTTTCCACCACTACAACAGTTAATTCAAACCGTATCTACTGACCCATGTTAAATGTTATTAAAGTCTCAGATCTCAGGTTATTTCTGATGCTGGAGGCTAAAATAAAATACTTCTGCAACGTGGTCTTCCTTTCTCCATTATTTAACATTTTGAGAGTCTCTTTTATCCTAGTTTTTACAAAGTAGGTTTTTTTTCTGATTGACCTGTAGTGTCTTAAAGTAAAGATAAACATCATTGCTATAGTTGAACTCTTCATACGATGGTATTCTGTAGGAATCAGAATACATGCAGTTGTGTTAAAGTTTATATTTCTGATAGCTTCGGCGTACAGCAATGACCTAAAACAAGGTTTTTAAAGGCTTACATATTCTCCTAAGTCACTTTTGTACAGACTCACCCGGCACTTTAAAACCTCATTTTGTACATTTCTGGTCTACATTTTATTTTACTGTTTATACTTTTTATTGTTTATACATTTCATTTTATTTTATCTCTTATATATTTGTTTTTATATTTGTATTGTGTTGCACCAATCCCCAAAACAAATTCCTCGTGTGAAAACTTGGCAATAAACCCTTTTCTGATTCTGATTCTGATTCTGATTCTGATCAACGGATTTCCAGCATTCACTTTGAAACCTCACTGGTGGAGTTGCAACAGTGATTTATGTCTGTAAACCTTGTTAATAGTTGTCGTAATTATACATTATAAACACATTTTGAAATGATTTATTAATGCAATAGGGTGTGTTTTAACCGTGCATATGTTTTGACTGGATATGTAGATTTACATTCAATTGTTCTCAGTTCTCAGACGGGGTTGTGGGTGGTGTCGGGCTCACGTCAGGGTCCTGCTCTCCGCGCCCATCTTCACCGCGGGACACACTCGTCCGTGCTTATATACGTGTTACAGCTCGGCCCTGGTGAGAGCTGGGTAGGATCGATAAATCAGAACGAGATGCTTGCATTCGTACGCATCCTTATTACAAACACACACATCACCTCACCCACTCACACACACACACACACACGCCCAGACACACAGTCAGTCACCCGCCCTTCCCCCCTGTCTTCACCTGTCTATAGAGGTAAACACATGCATTTAAATCAGTTGTGGGGTGCTGTGGTAACAAAGACAAATGATGTTGTATGTAATATTTTTCTATTAACATAAAGTAATATAAAGTGAAGGGCAGTGGTGTATGGAGGGAGTTAGGGGCTAATGTCCCGTATCAGATGTGGACAATGTCAGGGCTGCATACTGAGCAGCCTGTGTCCTTCTCTCCTGCTGTGTGTGCGTGCGTGTGTGTGTCCTGTTCTTTCACAGAGGGCTAGGAGGCAGTGACACACCGAGCTGCCAGTGCTTGTATTATTCCCTCGGCCTGATTAACCCCTCTGCCCTCACCCCTCTCTCCTCACTCTCTTTGCTGTTCTCACATATGAACTGAATGTGTATCTCAAGTAACCTGAGTCCTCCTTCACCCATCTCTTGCTTTCCTGTCACGGCTTCACAGCACATGCCTAATGTTTATCAAGGGCTTAGGAATTGGGGGTGGGGGGGTGTTCTCCTCTCTTCACTTCTTTCACATTTACTGTTTTGTAGATACTAAATTGGATATTTTCCCCATCTTCAACAGCTAGCAGCATTCACCTAAAAAAGAATAAGGCTTTTTTAAAAACTGATATGCATGTTAATCAACAATAAATATCAAAAGACAAATCAAACATAAAATTAACAGTTAATGTCGTTTTTTATAAGGCAAGGCAAATTTATTTCGCACATTTCATACATACAGCAAATTCAATGTGCTTTACAATTTGAGTTAAATAGATCAAATCTTTCAATCCACGATTTTTGGTTTTTATTCTGGTCCCTGGGGGTCACAAGTGTTAAACAAAAAAATAGTTTTTCTTTCCCACTTTTGACACAAATGAAAACAGTTTTTTTAGTTGTGTGTGTATATATATATATATATATATATATATATATATATATATATATAATAAGCATTCAAAACTTTAAAAAAAGGAAAGACGGTAAGAAGAAAGATGATGATTTCCAAACGATTTCATTTGGAAAAGAGGATTTCAATAAAATACTGAACTGAATCACATTGTTCTTATTACTCCAAAAGTTATCTTATCACATAAAAATAATAAAAATGTCTCTTAAAGTTCTGACCTCTTCTAGTCAGCTGAAATGTTGGCAGAAGGAGATTTCATTCTGTGGGTTGAGTATGTTAATAATAATATGATCCTCTGACACAGCATACTGTAATATGAACTCTGTTCTTTTTCTATGAAACAATCCGTTGCCCTGTTTGACATTTTACTCAGTAGGTGTGTAAAAGTCCTGTGAACTCTTTAATTTGTTATTACAACCACGAGCAACATGTTTTACCCAGTGCTTACACACAGTCACAGTTTTATCCACTCCACTTTCTCACTCATCATTAATATTACATTCAAATTCCTTCCATGACAGCAGACTGAAACGATGCTGCTGGCGCGTCTTCAAGATCAGGCCCTCCTTCCTCTTAACTGCTCGCCTTCTCTACAACTGACCTGACTGCTGCACTCAACACTTAACTCTTCAGACTTTGCTGGGTTGCTGATGTACAGTAAAGCTCCGGGAATGCTCAGAAGCACATGATAGACTTTTTTTTTATAGGATGGGTTAGGATAGGATAGAAGTGAGGTTGTCTCCCCACCTGACGGCATTAAATAAAACTACACCCTCCACCACAGACTTGTAGACATACAGGTATATGTGCGATATGCAGCTGCAAGCTCTGAAAAATGTGATTTTTTTTTTTTTTTTTCAAAGAATACAAGTAATACAGCAAGTCCGGCTGGTCTCTGCCTCACAGGCCACTGTGGTCAAAAACATGGTGGTATTTATTTATGGTATTGTTATTTATTTTATTTTTTTACCTACATCTTTTGCTTGCTTACCATTTCTGTGACGCACTGTCGTGATCCTCTGCGTGGAGTTTGCTGCCATCCTTGTTCCCCCATTCAGCCTTTCTGCAATGACAGCACTCATTGTGCCCCTATGAAGTGCTGCTACTACCTCCCGAGACAGGACAGAAGTCCAACTGCTATAGAAACGAAATGTTATAACATTCTGTCTCTGTTAGTGCTTTTCGACCAAAGCAGTTCCATTGCCAGTGCCAGAGCTAGCACCAAGTTTTTGCTTTTCGACTGCCGGCTGCAAGGAACGCGTCGACTCGATGCCAAGGAAACTGGTGCTAAGCTGGCCCCAAAATCTTGCAAGAACCACAAGATTGCGGCAGGGGGCGTGACAATTGCAACCGCCATATTTAAACAACCTTTGTGAGTTTACCACATTTCTCATACCGGGAAGTTCTGGATGGATTCCTACCGATTTCACCATGCAATCAAAATGACATCTACTATGCAGCAAACACCGTCCTTGTTGATGGTGGAAACATCTCCACATACCAAAATTCTATTTCCATTAGTTGCGTTTTCATTACACTTTTTCAGAAAAGAAAAGCAAAACCCTGAATTTGCAATAAAGGTACGACTGTGGGAATTTTTTTTTCTTTCTCTGTAAGAGTGTAACTTTCCTAGTTCTCGTATCTCTGTAATGCTCCGCATCTTTTCTCTTCGAAATGAAAAAGAAGATCTCGACTTTGAAGAAGATGGAAAAAACATCTTCAGTGAAATGTGAAAAAACTGCCATTTCACTTTTGCGTGAAAGTGAATTATCGACTCGTCGGAAAAACCATCTCATGAAAGCGTAAAACGGTTTGCTATATTTTTTTTATTTTTTTATTAGAGGCGTTTCCATCACAGGTTTTTCTTTGCCATATTTGTTTTGGGCAAATCTACGGAAAGAAAGAAAGAAAACTCGATTTGTTGTTACTGTGGGGGATTTCCTGCTTCTGCTTGGGTGAAGTAATAAATTATGCAAGTTATGCAATTAGCAATAAAATAATTGTAAGGATTCAAAAATGCTTGACTCATGATATTTTCTGACATTTAATACACATGTAATCAATTCCTGTGGCTTACGGGCAAATCTATGAAGTTTAGGACTATTAATACATATATAAATAACTGATGAGTCAAACTTTGGTTAAATAAAAGTTTAAAGGCTATATGTTACTTTGCTCATGTTTATTACAGAAATGTTTGCTAAACAACAATGACTAGATTTGGTTTAAAATAGCTTCACATTTCTGTGAGAATAGAAAAAAAAAATCCTCTTTATCTAGAGAGGCTGAACGTATACACGAGTCATACATTTCTTCGTCTTTTTCAGTGAAAAAGATTTGAAAAAAGAAAAATTGGCTGTGATGGCCAGTGAAATGATGTTCAAAACTAGTTGAGAAATGTTTTTCTTTTCAGTTACAATTTTAGTAAAGAGAGATGGCGTGCCCAATATCCCTGGGATTAGGAATGATAAACTTTTAAAAAAGGTAGAAAACTTTGGATTGAACCCATCTTTCCACTTGCAGCCGCCTTCATAACTTTCTAATCTACGAGTCATCTTATTACTACTTGAAACATCCCAGCAATATATTTATGCCATAAAAAGGGGTGTTTCTGTTTTGGCTCGTATCCAAAGTACTTGTGCATGTGGGAGTAAGTGCAGTTTTTTTATTTTACATTAGTGCGTATAGCCTTTTGCATTATGATATCCTGGAAGCCTTTTGTTGCCAGCACACAGTTTTAAAAAAAAAAAAAAAAAAAAAATATATATATATATATATATATTTATATATTTTATATGAAATATTACATTTCTTAAAATGCCATCTTTACAAGCACTATCTGGCCTATTTTTGTGGTGCAACTTTAGGGAACTACATGATACCTTATCATTTGTTAGTTCTGTGTTATTTCTTAGTGAAACTTCATTCATTCATTCATTTATCCATCCATTTTTCATGCCATCTCTAATCTGTGGTGCGTATCGCTGTTGTCACGGGGCTAGAGGCGGGGTACACCCTGGTCGGGTCCCCTGTACATCACAGGGCACCTGTGTAGGAGTGATTGGTACAAGCAATTGAACACTTTACAGCGTGTTGCTGTAAGTGCATTTTAAAAGTGGTCCAAGATGTTTTCAACTAAAAAAAGAAAATGGTCCGGTCGGAATATCATTCATGCTCTCATACTGAAGAAGAAGTGTGGTGGCAGCCCCATGTATGTGAGATGAAGGGTTCTGGGTCTGCGTGATGAACCATGATGAATGCAGCACACATGCAGAGTGACAGACTGACAGCCACAACAATGATAACTGATCAGATATTCATCTCTACTCGTTCGTACTGCCACAGCGAAACTCCAACGGCAGGTATTGGGCAGAGTTCACCTTATTTAATCAACCTTTATCAAGGAACGACTGTTTTAGTCACCATTTTTTAAGCTGTGTGACAATGTTCACACCGTGGCCCCTTGCATGCGTGTTCCACATCATTATCCTTCGTGTGTGGTGGGATAGACAGGCGTGAAGAGCTGGTCGAGTTGAGCCCGGCTGGCGTCTGGATTGAATCCACTGTAATCTACTGTAAGACAGTGCTATCTCTGAGCGCCTCACAGAGCGCCGAGTCAGCCCTTATTTTCACGCACACAGACGCACACTCATCCACACGTTCCACTAATGCAGGGGGATTTCAGGGGAAGTGAGTGAATAGTTTCAGGTCACCAGCTAGATTCCAGTATCAGGATGCTGCGTCAGCGGGAACGGCAGAGAGGATGTTATCAGAGCAGCCTCCGCCGTCCCAAACTTCACAAACTGTCCACACACACGTGCACACAGCAAAATGCGGTGTCCAGATGTTCCTATGTATATCATTGCTGCTATCACCTGATCCACCTTCTGAGACATCCCCACAGACACAGCAGTGGGGTGTAAAAAAAAAACAAAAAAAAAAGAAAATCTGATCACCGCTCAACTGCAGGAAGGCACTTTGAGTGTGTTGCTGCATCAAAAGTAAAGCAATATCTGTTTTAGGGTTTTCCCTGCCTTTGTTGAGCAGAAGTGTCTGGATCTAACATGCATATTCAGACGGAGGAGATGTTAGCACAGAGAAGGAAAAATGTCTAGAGGGCTCATTCTTTATCATTCTCCTTCTGTATCTCCGACTTTCCCTGCTTCCCTCCACATCTACCACTTCAAGGACGGCAGTTAATTTAAGATCTATTATAAATGATTAATTCAATATTTATGAATATTTTAAAATCCTTCTTAAATTACTTTGTATCTGTTTAGCATTACATCTTTCCGGATTTTTTCATGTATATTCTCTCAAAGAGACAAAACTGTTGCTATTACTATACTCTTTCATCCTCTGAGATGCCTCATGCGAGATGTGTTTTGCCTTTGATGTTTTGCGATTAAACCAATGTTATTTCTACCATCAACCCACAGCAGATAGAGAGTTTGTGTGCGTGTGTGTGTGCATGTGTGTGTGTGTACGTGCATACATAAGGATGCCTCTTAACATGTGTACGAAAGTTTGCTGCGTTAACTGTCGGTGCTAAGAGATAAGCGTGGAGGAAAGTCTCCTTTCCTCTTCTTTCAGGACCATTACCTTTCATTCCAATCACAGAGGAGAGCCCAGGGGAGGAGGTGGGGAGGGGGAGGAAGAGGAGGAGGAGGAGGAGGAGGAGGAGAGGGGTGTGGGGGGGGTGACTGTGTCCTACAAGATGCATATGAGAAGAGTAGCACAGGTGGCTGGTTTCAACCCTCTCATGATGGCCAGTGTACTGCTTACCATTTAAAGATGGATACATTCAAGGCCCTTTTTAAAATATTGTTCATTTACGTTTGAGTTCTATTGAACAAGAAACTGTTTTAAATGCGATTGATGTTTGGCTCAAGTCACACAATTCAGATATCTACGTTTTATACAGTATGAGACTAATATGATTCATCTACTTTCACTTTCGCCTAGCTTTTGTACATTTGGTCATACCACATGTTCCTGCATGCTTTTATATCTGCTGACTTTAACTTTATTGGCTACATTACAATAGTTGTAAAAAGTTTATTATCTGAGATGGCCTTTTGTGTTCATGGTCTGCACATGTTCATCTTTCACATCACAAATAAACATACCTACTGTCTATAAAATGTCATCAATGGTCAAAGTAATAATATAATAATAAAATAAATGTTTAAGAATTAAACAAGGACACACGTAAACTTTTAAAGAGACACGATATTGAAATTTTAAGATAATAAATCTGTGCTGCAGAGACTTGGAGGTCTTGCCCTCCTAAAAGAACAGTAGCATAAACAATATCATTGCATCCTTACAAAAATATGTTTTTAACCTCCTAAGACCCAGTGTTATTTTTTTACTTGTTGCTTTTGATCCACGTTAAGAAATCAAATATGATCACGTAGGCAACAAAGCATGTGACGTCCACACATGTGTACACCAGGTCTTAGGAGGTCATGGGTTCACATATTTATTCCAGCTGTGGAATCAAGTTTCCGCCTTGCAGCAAGAATGTTCCTGGGGCTTGAGCCTGCTCTCGTGCTCCGTGTACTGTAGCCTCCCAACGAATTTGCTGACTGTATAACTGAACGGTTAAACAGAAAATCCTTCATCTCTCTGATGCCCAGCGTGTACGTGTTTTTAACGGCAAGGACTTGGATGGCCGTGTGATAAATCGTAATGTATGGGTTATCAAATACCAAAAGAAGTTTATTTCAGAACCTTAAATTCATATTGCAGGAATTGAACACGTCAGCATAAAACAACCAAAACAAATCAGCATTCTTGAGCTGAATCTTATCATACTAATAATTTCCATGAGCCACTGAACAAAGGGCAGCGAGGAACCAAATATAATAAATCCTCAACAGCAGGAATTTAACTAAAAAGACACAGACACATATTGCCCTTCTTCAGAGTCTCTTTAGGACCGGACAATACAAAAAAAACAACACATGGATGGAAGTGTTGCATACTGTCTGTGAAAATAATTTGAGTTTTCCTTTTTGACAGAGTTGGTGGAGATTTGTGACCTTTTATTTGAAAGTGAAAGACTGTAAAGGGACGGAGAGGAGGAGGATAAGGTACAGCTAAGGGCTTGAACCCTGGACGGCTGCTAGCAGGACGTTCAGCCTCGTTGATCCTAAAATAGTTTCAGTCTATCAGATTCAACACATTTCACTTTTTGCACACTGATACTAAAGTTTGACTTTTTCTTTTTTTGGGGGGGGGGGGGGGCGGACCCACAGCACCTGTGATGATGTAATGATAACAAGCGATGACATAAAGCGATGAGAGGAAGCTGGATCTATTATTACCTCTTCCTCACCTCGGCTCTGTTTGGTTGATCTCAAAGCGGCAGATCAGAGTGAGAAATCGATCAGAAAGCTGTAGATCTTGTGTGGAGGTACTGTATTGATCTCTTGACCTCCTCCCATCTTTGTGATTATCTGCAGCACGGATAGATTACTGATGTCTGGGGGACACTTAGAAAGGTATTGGTTCTGCAATAACTGTACCACAGATATTTAAAGCTTAAAAGTACATGTGATTGTAGTAATTTCCATAGATTCTCATTAAACAGTAAATTCATGTAAGAAAGAAATACATTTTACTACATTTTTCATCATATAACTTTTCTTCTACCTGAAAATGTTCATATTTTTCAGGAATAGATTAAAAAAAAAAAAGGATTCTATTCCAGTACTTGTTACATTTGCTTCGGTTACATTCACCAAATATTTAAAATGCAATATATAAAGCTGAATTTTAAGCTAAATAGATAATTTTCTTTCCTTTTTTTTTTTGTTGTTTTTATTTAAAAAATGTCTTAGAAATACTCTTTGACTCAGATCTAGAAGTGCACTTTGCACCGTTTGTTCGTCTGGCTTGATATGTTTTCTGTCACATGAACATCAGAAGGAGTGCTGTTGGTGCAGTTGATCGTCCGAGAGCTGGATACACCCTCTGGGCCGGTCAAGCAGAAAAATCATTTACCACAAGTATCACATCAGCTAAACACCTCAACAAGAGAAACGGTGGCATTAGGATCCGGTAGTGGTGTGTGCGGGGGTGATGGTGTTTTGACATCACATGAGGCTGACACCTGTCATGTGTGACCGTGAGTTGGCCAGGTGACAACAGTGAAGGCTGATTTACTAAAAGGACAGGAGCATCAGAGTAGAACCTGACCACACATCCCTCACCCTGTCAGACAGATAAAACCTCCACTCTCCATCTCTGAAAGAGCGAGCGGGACAGACAGAGTGAGGCCGTCATCCGTCCATTTTATACGACAAGACTTAACCGTCTCGGTCAGTCTTTATCTCATGTCAACACGTCCTTATTACCATGTCATCATCACATTTCAGCTTTGGTTTATCTTTGAGTGTGTCCTCAGTCACACGCTGCACAGGTATTTGTCTGTTTTATGTAAGCTCCAAAGGATGTCTTCCTTCCGTTCTCAGTCCTTGAGCTGTTCTGAGAGGGTAGGTCGCGTGTATATGTTATCGTCACGCCCTTTGTGTTGTAAGTATCGTGATCAATAGCCATATGATTATCCATGTAGACGCGATACAAATGATTTAAAAAATTTACAAACAGGGCAGGGGTGATGGATGTTTGCTTTTCACATTGAAGTTACTGTCAATAATTAATACATGTGATTAATCTGTCAACAACTTTACAAGTAAGGAAGGGTGACAAGGATATTGTGCTGGTCTTTAGTGTGCGTGAGCGTGGCCTTGACTTTGTGATTTCACGGCCAGGGTGTCTCATCTAAAAATACATCTCAAGTTACAAACTGACGACACTGTGTTACCTATTTCTGACATTACAAATGATTAAAAGATTAATAACACCGCAGGAAACTCCAGGAAGGATGCCACTGCAGCCTTCAGCTGTTGCGGTAGACCCTGAGAGCAACGCGTGCCAAGCGAGGGAAGAAAAAAATGGGAGAATGTCACAGATGTCACTAAAGTTGCTGTGAAAGATTTACTCCCTTTCTCTACGGTGAAATCTATTGGCCCTTTCGCACTAGTCCCGCCTCAGCTCGGTTCTACCCGCCACGGCCCCGTCTTGCGCTTTTGCACTAGGGCTGAGACGGTTAGAGCCGCTCCAAGCCGATACTATTTCTGTAACCATTCTGGCGAGGTTCTATGCGGGCTGAGCCAGGACTATTTCTGACGTCACCACCCTCCACGCCTCTGATTGGTCGGGGGGCCGTCAGACGTTTGAATCAGGAAGCGGGAGTCAGCGCGAGCGTGACACGCGGCTCGCGGCGATTTTATTATAAAGCGCAAAACGTCTGTTTGGTGATCCAACTCTGAGGTGCAGATGTTCATAAACCTGGTGGCTGAGGAGAGAATTAAAAAAGGGATGTAGACGGGCTGTTTTACTCTCAGCCGCTCGCGGCTCCAGCTGATTTCTGATCAGCGCCGACACGAACAAAGCGGTTGCGCAATCAAGTACGTCACAGCAGCTTCACCCCAACCTGCCCACTTCTCCCCTGGCTGTGGAAAAACAAACGGGTAGAGGCGTGACGAGCCGAGTCGGGCCGAGTAAGGACTAGTGCAAAAGGGCCATATTAAGTTTAGTTCAGACAGAAAATGCATATTTTGTTATCATTTTGTTGTTAAGCAGCATTAGTGTTGAAACAAATCCCGATGCAGCCCGTCCCTAACTATTAGAATCGTTTGCTGACTGTCCCTTATTCATATCATTGCATTTAAATACAAGTATAACATACAAGTAACCACTTTGAGCATCCAGGTGATTTTTCATGGTAGGCTGGATTGCAACCGTGTAATTGGCAGACTGTCTTTGTCTTGTCATCGTTCAGCTTAAATTGTTTTCACACAGACAGGGCTTTTGGCATGTTGTGTTCCTTTTAATAGTCTTAAGTGAAGCGAAGCAGTACTGTGGGTGACATTCACAGGAGCCAGCGAGTGAGAGCGCTGTATTTTGTTGTTGGCTGCGACAGGAGGGAGAGGAAAAAAAAAGGGAATAACCCATACCAAAACTGAAACCTGCATGTCTACCCTAAGGAACACACATCTGGATAGCTTAGTATTTGAGTGCAGAGCTAGTGGAAACGTGACACAGATGTTTCGTTGCGCAGTGTCTGAAATGACCCCGTCAAGTAACACCTGGGGTGGCGGGCATTTAGGTGTCGTTTGGGCTGGTAATGCACCTCTCAATTTGTTCACTGAATGAGTGGCATGCTTGAAAAACAAGATGAAGTTAAGGCAAGGGTGTGTGTGTGAGTGTGTTGGCTGTGTATCACCTTCAAAACCCACCAAGATGCAACTATTATTACAACAAAGACATAAAAAGTTACTTAAACGTAAAACAAATAAACTTGAAACTGTAGTTATGTCTGTGTGTGAATAATGTACTCCCTCTTTATGTCCTTTCAGTCTTATTCCTGGGATTTGTGGTGTCATTTCCTTTGCAATTAAACCCTCTTGTCAACGGTGAAGAGTGTTGCACACCTCAAGCACTCATAAACAGTTATGGTGCTTTTCTGACGTCTTCTCAGATATGTAAATGTTATTTATGTAGTGGCACTTCACACCACGTCATCTCTGGGCGCTCTACATGGGAAGTTGATTCTGTTAGTTGCTTGAGGTGTCTGACATGTGCCTGATATAGGTTGACACTGTGTTTTGGCGTCAGTATGCTGAAACTTCAGCATCAAAGCAGTGATGATTTCAAAACTTTTTTATCAGAGCAGTTGCTGAGAACTTACCTTTTTACTTCTTAATTTCAGTAACTTGCCAAAGTCAAACAGGGCAGAATGGGTGAAAGGTGTAGCCATACAGCGATCCTACAACCCCTGCACTTCAGTATCCTCCTTTTTGCTCACTGTAGTAATCCGTGTGTGGGTGTGTGTTTGTATGTGTGAGTGTACATGGTGGTGAAGTCTATCTTGCCTGCTATCATTTCCTGAATGACCTCTGCTTTCACCCTATGATGGATTGTATTGCTCGCATAGACATTAATTTTCCTGAACCAGGCAAAAAAAAAAAGAAAAAAAAAAGAAAAAGCTACTCACAGGAAGAGCGTGTTGGTACAAGGGTAATTCCATGAAACAACACACAAAGATACAACAGAGAATTGGGCATTATCAACAGCAAGCCCTGGAGACTTCATTTCCACACTTCATCTCTGTTTCACTTCAGCTATCACTTTGAGCCTTGGCGTCTCAGAGGTAATATCAGGTGTATTTGCTTGTCTCAGTAGTTAGTAGCAGGTATTTACATGGGTTCTCTCGCGAGTGCGTGTCTGCAGTGCTCAGGTATGTTGCAGCTGCTGTCTCTGTGGTGCTCTCTTCTCATTAAGGCAGGTAATGAGCTCAGTCACATCCACCGCTGCAGGTCACCCCACGAGAGAGAGAAAGAAAGAGGAGAGAGGATTAGAAACAACAGAGGGAGTGTAGCAGGAAAGAGGTACTATGTGCGCATGAGGGAGAAAGGGGATGTCTTAATTATGTCACCTGCCTGCTGTTCCATTCAACTGCTGCACCTTTGGGTAACTCTCTGTTTACACTGCTGCACCATTCTCTGCGCTCCATGTTCTCCAGGAGAAGGATGACGGGATCGGAGGAAAACCTGAGGCGGAGGAGGGACAGAGACAGAATGAGGTTGTAGAGAGGAATGCAAGAAAACAGGCAAAAAGAAAGAAAGATCAAGCTAGAGACTGTGAGGACAGGGAAGTGTTAAAGAAGGAGGCAGAGGAGTGGGGAATAGAGGGAGTGCGTCTTCCCAAGAGTGAGCAGGCTGTCTTGTCGAGTACTTCATCATTGTGTCCCCCGTGACTGTGTCTGTGGCCTGGCCCTGCTGTAGCTATAATAAGACATAAATAAGGAACAAGACTACCTTATCTACTCTGCGGCCCCCATCTCTTTCTCTTTCCTCCACTTTCTTTTTCTCACACACACATTTCTGCTGCTGCAGAGGTAGAGTTGTGCTTCCAAGAAGTATTTTCCCACCACTTGTACTACTGCGCGCGCATTATGCGATGATTCACAGACTTACACACAGTTGTTGCAGCTGTCTCTTGTAAATTCCCTACCATTAACAACTTGTCCATTATTCACTTCCAGCAACAGATTTAGTCTGTGCATTAAAACAATAAGAAACAAAAAAGTTGTACTAAACATGCATAACAGATCTGCATAAATGAGAAGGCAACTAAGCATAGTTATAGTGTAGTTATTACATTCAAGGAGTTGCACCTTGTCTGTTTTCGTTAGAATCTAGCGTGGGAACATCCAAAACAACATGCTTTTATAAGGATGGCTCATTCACCATTTTAGAGTTAGAGTTTAGAGTTTATTAATTTAGCACAAAAAGATGCATGAAGCACTGCGCAAGGAGGGAACAAAGTTCTATAGCGAACTTGTACAAGGTTCCACCCCTGTCAAAAAAACAAAACAAAGGACAAGCAGACAGCATGCATGAGCTAAACAACAACAAAAGACAAAGATCAATAGCAACAGGAATTCAAGTACTTGAAACAACTAATAGTAAAAAACACAAAGAAAGAACAAAAAATGTGACAAAAGCAGAACAATGAGAAAGAATATATAATTAAAGGTCGATAAAATTAAAGGTCGAGTAGAGAAAGTAAATTAGGTTCCTGTGGAAAGTAAAAATTCCTTTAGGTTTTTTTTGAAAATGCATTGGGAGGAGGTGGACCTCATTACCTTTTACCAAACTCCATCTTCAGCTCTCAGATTTTGCCACATGTACTTTAATACTTTTCACAGAAATAAAACTCAAAAAAAGTTGCTGTCTCACAGTCATTCAGTCTTTATTGAAACATTTGTTGCCGAAGGCCAGATGGGTAGCTGTGACTGATTTAGTTGTTTTAGTGGTTTATCTATTTATTTTTTCATAAATACTTAGAAAAATCAGTTCTTATCAAGAGATTTGTGCTGGTTTTTGAAGGTGGTGGAACTGACACATCAGAGGTCCTTTATTCTGTTGATGAACTATCGTCCAACCTTTCCACCAGCTTCCGTCAACTGTTCTCCACAATGATGTCCCTTTACTTCTGTGTATTTGGATGCTTTTAATTCCCACATGCAAAAAAAAGATGTTTTCTATTTTCACCCCCTTGGCCTCTCTGTGTAGTATCCACATGTGTTGATAAAAGAGCTGAATCAAGTTGAGTTATTAAAGTGTGTTTATTTGTTGTATGCGAAGCTTCTCTGGGGAATTGGATCTAAACTGATGTCTCACTTTGGTTTACACAACTTTAACGGTGTCAGGCATGCCCATACTGTATTTTTGTGCGTGCACTAGTGTGTGTGTGTGCGTGTGTGTGGGAGTCAGGAAGCAGAGAGAAGATAAAGGTCAGAGCCAGAGAGAGAGAGAGAGAGACCCCATGAGAGCAGGGTTTTTGAGAGGCTTTGGTTGTTCCTGCATCATTACCCCAACTGCAGACAAAGCCTACCTATGTTTCTCTTTCCCCGCCTTCTCTGTGCACTCGCACACACACACTCTCTGCTGAATGTGTCAACAGAGGCTGAGGGAGTCCTGCACAGGGGAGAAAAGAGGAAATACGAGAGAGGAGGCGAAAGCGGGGACGCAGAGGATGGAGAATGGAGAATAGATTTATGAAATGAAGCATTCCAAACAGCGCTATCTGCCTGCTGTGAGAAACACCTTTCATAAATCACTGCACAGTGGCAGAAAATAGAGCATTACGTAGAGCTCGCGACTGTGTGTGTACATTTGTTCAGAAGTGTGTTTGCGTGACGGTGAAAAGGGAAAAGAGTATGAGAATCTTTTATTTCCTGTCAGTGGTTTCAGTGAGAAGCAAAGCGGAGCTTAGTGTTGCAAGCGGGACCTTTGTATCTATGAACTCGTCTGTGTACGAGCACGCATATACACAGTCAGTGTGAGCATATATAGTGATTCTGTGTGATTGTGGTTGTTACAGACTGCGCTCCCACAGGGGTATCTTTACGGAGAGCGTGATATAAAAAGAGACAGATTGGGTTATAGAACAAAAAACTGGGGAGAGGGAGAGTTGAGCGCAGTGGCTCGAGGGGACTTCTGTCTGGGTCAGAGACGGAAAAAGTCAAAGAGAGAAAGAGCGAAGGAGTGGAAAGGCAGAAAGAGAGAGGGGAGTTTTTCCTCAGGTGAGTTGTTCAGTAAGTGAGCGCTGATCTGCCCCGATCCTGTCACGGAGAAGAACTCCAGGTCGACCGTACTGAGAATATAAACAGCACCTTACTGAACGTGTACACACGCGTGCACACACGCATGCACACACGCGTGTACACACGCATGCACACACGCGTGCACACACGCGTGCACACACACAAAAAGCAGATGTTCACGGGTTCACGCTCTGTGCAGCATCTCTCACTATTCACATCCAACTGTGGAGCAAGTGAACTATTCACCTTGCTGTTGAACACATTGAGAGCTTATTAAGTGTCTTTTTCAGCCATAGAAAGGCCAAGGATGTAATTTGCCATTCACACACTGGTTTCACAATCTGTCTCTTTAACACATCTAGTGCTCATCTAGCATCCTTAAGTCCTCAGAATGAGACAATTAGAGCCCAGAGACAAGGCCAGTGCAGTCAATGGAGAAGGAATGGCAATGGGGAGGAAGACCATTTAACTGAGGAATACATTGAGACTGATAAAGAAAAAGGGAAAAGGGAGACAGACAGATAGTCAGGGAAAAGTCTTTTTAGTGGTGGAGGGACACGTGAACCGAAGCTCCAAAGAGCATGTTGAGTAGGGACGGCAGTTTTGGTTGAAGTCCTGGTTCAAGGATTGTGATGTTCTCCCTAAAGTCGCATCGTCAAAGAGAAAAATTTAAACCTGATCATAATAGAGACACAATATTGGTTTGTCTAGGGATTTACGCATAGATCTATCCTATCCCCCTATCCTAGTTTATTAAACCTACCTTTACACAGTAAGTTAATTCAATGTTGCTGTTAAGCAGCATAAACAGAATTAGAGCCTCATGTCATGCGAGTAGGGTTTTTTTGGTAGTGGATGAAATGGAGATGCATTTTTAACAGAGTCAGCTCCAAAAGTTTCATTTGGTCATATCTTCTTTGTCATTCCTTTATTAAGCTAGAAGGGAAACAACAGCAATGATTCCTTCGAGCCCGACAATGAAAGACAACCTGAAAGGTAGTGAGGGTTAGGGTTCGACTCACTCGTTTCATACACCTCTTTTCAGGAGTGCTCGTGAAGGAATGAATAGAAGTAGTGAGTGATTAGATGGAGCATATGGAAGGAAAGGTACTTGTGGGTGTAGTGGGATCATCAGGAATGATTAGTCATTTAAACCTCTGTGACCTTTCCTTAAGATGAGATGAAGACACTTCCACTGGAGCCATATCTTTTTAGTGCTATAAAAAAAACCTCCTCTGGTGTGCATTTGAGAAGCTTTGATTTGGCACCACCCTGGTCCTCAAAATTTCAACCATGACATTCGAAGCCAGCTAGTTTATAAAGCATACCAGGGGCCTTTGCTGCTCTGGCCATCCTATTTCTTCCTTCTCTCATTTCCCACCTCTGCCTTTTAAATATAGAATGAAAAAAGGGCTAAAAAAAAGATCAGTTTTTATATGAACAGAACAAGAAAAAAAATCTCACATTTCATCAATTTTGACATAGCAAGTTAATGACATGGTAATACTGACATTTTGTGCAGTGTAACTAACTCCTGTATACTTTATAGTGTGACTTCACCCAGTCCTGTAACTTGCCAACAGCGCTTTGGACAGTGGGTGGTAATGTAGCATGCAGATGAATTAAAGGGGTTGGCATTTAATTGCGGCCCGCAGATGGCCTCATACATCTTTGGATCATTTAAAGGGGCGGTGGGCTGAGTAATGTGTGTGTGACACGGCACTGTGTTTTATAAGAGAGTTGCTATTACGCAGACTGCTCTATAAAGGGACACAGTCAGTGGGGGAGAAGTGTGTTTAAAAGCCCAGTCTGTAATTGGAGTGTGACACCCTCTG
The DNA here is from genome assembly GCF_033807715.1 of Cololabis saira. Lineage (NCBI taxonomy): Eukaryota > Metazoa > Chordata > Actinopteri > Beloniformes > Belonidae > Cololabis > Cololabis saira. The sequence continues at coordinate 40,139,057 of NC_084591.1, read as the reverse complement.
TTTAAACTCCTAATCAGATGCTAGCTTTGTTTACATAAATATTTGTGAGTATATATATATATATATATATATATATATATATATATATATATATATATATATATATATATATATATATATATATATATATATATATATATATATATTATTATTTTTTTTTTTAATTTATTTATTTATTTATTTTTACATATATATATATATATATTTTTTTTTTATTTATTCATTTTTTTATTTTTTTATTGGAATAAACCACATAAAATCAGCAGTGCGATTGTCAAATTAATCAATCAATCAGATCGTAAAAGCAGGAAATGAATAGCGTTTGAAAAGGCAGAAAAAAAGAATGGTTGGATTAGGTAGGGAAGGTGGTGGTCAATAGGAGGCTGGGGATGGAGGGAAATGGAGGAGAGACCAAGTGAAGGATATGGTAAAAAATGCTTATTTGAGGTGGAGCCCCAGCTGCTATCGCTCTTTGGGTTTAAACAGATGTCACACATTGTAATTTCATGTGTTCACAGACGTCTTCTGTTTTCTTATTTCTCCCCACATCTTCACAGCTCATTTTATTCTCTTTTTTTTTACTTTTCTTTTTCTTTCAAACCTGTATAGTGATGGCTCAGCTTTCTCTGCCCATATTAATTTTTTTTTTTTTGCGCCCACATTTCCCTTTTCCACATCTCTCAGAGAGATAGGAACAGCAAACAGAATGATGGCAAGGGAGGCTGAAGGGAAAGAGAAAAGAGTCATGGGAAGCAGGAGGGCAGGTCTTTCATGTGGCCGTATCATCCAGTCTGCATAGGCCAGATTACATTCCCGCTCTTTGGCTAGACAACTTTTCCAATTTCTCCCATCCGAGAGAAGACAGGTTGAGAAGAAGCCGCTGGTTAACTGCATTAACTCGATGTGTCTGGTACTCTAATCCTTCTCTGTTGACGTGTCAGGACGAGGGAGTGTGGCACTGGTTGATATGGAGGTCCTCCTGCTGCTCTGGAAGACACTTGCCCTCCCACCTTGCGCTCATCATGTATCCTTCTATTCTTCGTGTAGCATTAAACAGCTCAAACTCTCAAATTCAAACAGACAAATTGGAAATCTGTCTTTGGCTGCAGCTTTTGCTTTTAAGCTTAGGTGGAGGACAGTGAGAGAAGGAGAGAAAAAAAGGACCGAACTTGTGACGAAGGAAACGAGACGGCTCGTAATAATCAAACAGAGGGCGGCACGGCTGAAAGACTACGGAAGCAGGTGGAGGTTGGATGAGTGCATGCGCCACCGTTGGTGTCGGGGAAGGGAGAGCAATGAAGTCGGGTGGATACAGGGGAGATCTAGAGGGATAGAGGGGGATCAGCAGAGGAATAGGAGGAGGGGTAAGAGAAGAGTGATTATGGTGGGTCTGGGCTGCCAGGCCTGATAAATGACTAATCAGGAGAACAGGGCCTTAGGTCCCTCACAGGACCACTACTACCACAGGCTTATCACATGCACAAGCTGCAGATACACACACACACATTCTCGTCTCTCGCAAACACACTGCACACATGCAGCATTACATACGTGGAGACAAAAGGAGAGAGTAAGAAAAGAAGAGAGGGATGGGTTGAATCCATAGCCGCCTCTTCTGAAGCAGCACTGTGTTTGCAGAACTGTTATAGATCCACCTCTGCCTCCTCCTCTCACCTGTCTCAGCTCTCTGACTCCTTGCTCCAGGCCTAATAGTCTTGCAAGACTGGGACAAAGACCATGGTCACATATCTGCCAAACTGGGGCTCTGTTACATGGTGATATATTTTGAAATGATGGCACACCCTGAGCTCCTTGTGCTGCACGGGATTTATGGGAAAACAACCCATTTGATCTTGCAAGTTAAACCCAATCTCGCTCCGTTCAAGGATAATAATCAGAGAGAGATGGGAGAGGTGTGAGAGAAAATCACTGAGAGGTGGAAGTAGGAGGGATGCGGTGGGGATGGAGGTTTGTGGATGTCTTTGTGCGTGATGCTCCATTGACTCAGCCTTCCGTACCCCAGCAGGCATGTGATCCCGGTGTGATGCTGCTAATAGCGACACCAGTGGGGTCGAGCGCAAGTGTGAGGGCAAGACAATGGAAATGGGGGTGGAGGAGGACAGACGGTAAGAGAGGTGCAGAGACCGTAGAGGAACCGGGTAAACAGGATATAGCGAGGCGATGTGAGATTGGAGGAATAAAGGAATACTGAGGTCAGAAATGCAGAGGGAGAGATGGATGAGACTCTGGTCTCTGTGGGATTGTTGCACAAGGGCAGCCAAGTTGCTTCCTCCATCCCCCTGTAGCACCATGTCCCTTCGTGTCCCTAAATGTCCGGCCGTGTCCCTGGATGCAAAGGGACTTGCGTAGCTAGATCACCTCTGTAGTTTATATACCTGAATGAGCAAACAGTATTTTTAATCTTGTGGGTGCTGTTGAGATATGGCTCTGTGTGTGTTTCTTTGTCCAAGTTCGACTTTAACCTACACGAGCAATGTTTGTCTGCCTCCCTCTGGGGCCAAAAAGCAAAAACATCGATTCTCATACCCATTCATTTAGTTTATACTGTGCCTTTTGTTTGTGTTTTAAGCATGATTTCCTTTTTTGGATGATTATTCTTTTTTTTTAATCAGTCATCTTAACTCCAAATTGTTATTATCTAAAAGCAGTGTTGTAATATGGGCTTTATGGGATTTACTTTTCTATATTAAATCCTGTTATTTGTGTACTATTCATCCAGCACACATTTTCCCCACTATGTGCACAACTGCAGATAAAGATGAAATCCTACCAGTCTAATTTGTATTTCACACCCAATATGTATCTATGCCGTTCCTGAGGCAGCAGTTGTAACATGGGAAGTGTTGCTTAAGCCTCCCCTGCTCCCCGGCTGTCACTCCTGGCTAACTTTGAGCCGTGTTGAAGCCTTGTGATGCCTACTTCCCCCTGACTCTCTGTCTCCACCAGTCACAACCAGCAACTCTGTGATGCCCTCTGATGTGGTTTCTGCAGATGCTGGTGTCTGTGGCGATAAGACCTTGCAGTTGAGCAATCTGATTGGATTAGCAGGCTCTTTGAACAAGCCCTGACTGGCTGTTTGCCGGGGGGATGCAAATGAGGTCCTTAAGAGGAAGGCAGGGACTTGACCCTTATTGGGCCTGGCAGTATGGATGGTGGCTCAGAGAAAGGAGAGGAGGGGGTAGAGTGTAGCATCTGAAAGCTGAATAGTTGGAAGCGAAGAGGTGAAAGTATATAACTGGCAGACTCCTTCTCTATCTCCTCCTTTCTTTCTCTCTCAGTCTGGATAAGTGTCTTCATGGTGCCAGTGTCTTGTCTGGATGCTCGGCCTTCTGGCTTGCTGGCTTTTTTTTAATTGGTGTCTATTTGTCAGAACCACTCACTGCTCTATTTAACCCTTCTCGACAGGCAGTTAACCTCTAAGCATGGAAGTCTCCAAAGTTAAGGTTGTTGATGGAACAGACAAAAAATGTCAGCGCAAGATGTCATAACAAAGCTCCACTAGATTAAAATAGAACTGCCTGCCCTATGTCAGTCATTCCAAGTAAAGAGTGGTGAGTCCTGGGCACACAGAGCTGCATCGCATCTCCACGCATGCTCATTTTGGTTCCACCGGGGCAGCCTCATCCAGCTGAATATACTGTAGAATGGGCGTGTGGAGATTAATAAATTCACTTATCCTCACATAATTGGTCTCAGAACAGCCACAGTGACAGAGAATAACAACAGCCAACATGTATTTTTTTGTCGTCACTGATCTTGTGCTCTCTGAGCATTATCCAGTTGTCAACGATTGGCACCGGGTATTAAGTTTACCACAAAGGTTCACTCAAATTGGCATGCTAGAAACTGAAACTGAGGTCTGAAAGAACAAGGTAAGGAGACATTCCAACTGGTTGTCCCACAGCATACCTTCGGCAAAGCACCACTAAGGCCCAATCTCAATACTCGCCCTTCTTTTCTTCACTCGCCCTTCTTTTCTTCCCTAACCCCTGAAAAAGAAGGGGGAGATTTTAGGGCACTTGAGATCTAGGGCACTTGGCCCAGGTGCCTGTCCCATTCTGCTACTCCCCCTCGTTTTCATCCCTAACCTGATCAGGAAGCTGAGAGCCAAAAGCTGTTTTAATTTCAGCTGTAGCGCTGTTAATATGGCACTTTATTAAGTTTTAATATTTTTTCAGGCATAAAAGTAACCTTTAAGATCCCCAACCTGGGCTCAGTTTATCCAAACAACGCCTGTTAAGAAATTTGACCCGATGTTTTCGGAGATGAGAAGAGCCCCCGGCCCCGGGGAGCAGCCTCAGCTCACAGCCCGAAAACAGACGTGTCCGCCCGGTCAAGCTGCTGCGTCGTCCCGGGAGAGAAACTCTCTCCTGGGACGCAGCTCTGTTGAGAATTACGCTGGCTGAAATAAATCATTTAGGAAGATGTTGGTTTAATAGATGAAATCTAACAATTGTAGCTACGCCTGTTAAGAAATTTGCTCCGAAATTTAGAGATTTCTGTCTGCCGGCTCCGGAGTTTGGGTTCGCGTTAAATCGACGCAGCCTATGGCGTAGCTTACGTAACCTACGGCGTCGCTTACGTAGGTTACGTAACCATATTCCGGCGCGATCTTAGCGAACAACGGACAAAAAAGGGATTATGTACATTCACTGAGTGAATATTATGAAAGTAAAATATTGGTTTGCGCCGAGAAATGTAATCAAAATGCATTTTTATGCAGAAACTAACTCAAAATATTGATTTTATTCCCAAAAAAATAAGAAATGTCCGCCATGTTTTTTTTTTTTGATTCAGTCCGCAAATGACGACGAAAAGCATTCTGGGAAATTTTCATACCCCCTCGCTCGCCAAGTCAGCATCTGAAATCCCTCGATTTGAAGGGGCTATTCTCAGCCCCTAGCCCTCGTTATGCCCCCTCCCCCTAGGTGAAAAGAGGAATTGGGACACCACTACCTTCACGGGAACGCGCAAAAGTTAGGGTTAGTGAAGAAAACGAGGGCGAGGGGGAGTATTGGGACGCAGCCTTACACCTGCAGTCTGCACAATTTCAGGTTACACTAAATATGGGTGTCTCTATTACGGGATGTAAAAAACAGGAGCTCAGTTGACCACCATTGTACCTAAATATTTCAGCATGACAGTGCATTACAGAAACGTAACTGCACAAACCCACCGAGTACTTTCACGCAGGCATCGGAGCAACAGGGGGAAAAAAACAAATCATTTTATATTAATGTGTCTAACTGCTCCCATGACGATGTCCCAGTGGTTTCTCTTTAGCCCCTAAAAGATTAAATCTTGTAGAACTAGGTGTTTGTGAAGATCTTTTTCCAGCTACCATTTCTTAGAATACCTTCATGAAAACGTTCACGCCGATGATCATAGCGAACTGAACAGATGATCCGAATGTTGAGAAGTAATTGGTACCATGTTACGTGGTTACTGATTAAAGAAATGTGTATCCCTTCCCATCCGTGGAAGACTGGAGTGAAACATTTATGTTTTTCTTCCATGCTGAGTGATTGAAAGTTACTTTAGGGTCTTGGAGGAATCTCATACAGTTTTATGTGAAGAGTCGTGATCATTCACACATGTTATATGACCTCACGGTGCCATCCTCGGAAACAAGTCAGGTTGGGGCTGTAAGTCATGCTAGATTAATCCTGCTTTTGTTCCAGAGAGACAAGGTTGTTTTGAATGTAGATGGAGAAAGGACTGAATAGATAGAGTGCAGTTTTAAGAGCAGATCCCACAGTTAAAGGCTTTGTAGCATGGCCCTTCTCTCACCCCCTCCTCTCCCCTTGGGGGTTTTATCTGCCCATTTCCTCCTTTCGTGCCGGACCCGTGGGACACCTTAATGGCGCCATGTTCCCTGTCAGTCAGATATTTAAATGGAAACCGACCATGAAAGTATGGCCGCTCAGGGCTGGCTCGTTGTGCCATGTCCTTGCTCTCAGCCGCCAGAGTCAAATTCAGTTGCCCGAACCCCCGTCCCCGAGCTCCAGACAAACCTGGGGAGAGGAGTCAGGCTCAATCTGCAAGTTTAATATCCCCCATCAGGTTTTAAACATGTTTACTTTGCAGATTTGATCAAGGATACTGATGCAAATGTAGGCAAAGGCTCCTCGCTCTGGAAACCTTCTGTCCAGAGGTTCATTGATTCATGCTAAATGGGTTCAAGCGTCATTATAAACGACTGGATTGATATGGTCCTTAAAACCCACACAAAAATGTGCGTTTCTTTTGTGCTGTCATCTGTAAAAGTGCACTCTTGTATTTGTTGTATGTGGCGCTGATGTTGCAACACTGTAGTCTTATTACAGTAATAATAATCAGCATGACAATTGACAGCTGCAGGTGGTCCGACCAACCCTCGGCAGACAACCTAATTTAACCCAGCAATAAATCTCTGTGCCCAGTTGGCCATTTTAGCTGTTTGGCACGGGGCACTGCAAATTCACCCTAATTAGATCCTCCCCCTACTCCTCCCACTCTGTTTCCCCATCATCCCTCTCTTCTCGGACTCCCTTTCTTCCCCCCCGGCTCCTCCGCTGCTCATTGGTACATATGCTCGTACACCTGGCCTGCATCGTTACCTGTTTACAAATGATCACGCGGGTTCTGCTAGCTTCAGCATCGACTTTGCCAACGCAGTACTGAATCTTTCCCTCTCGCGTTCTCAAAACCTCCCCTGTGTCATAATTAGACCTCCGGGCTCATGTTTGCTTAATATTGTAATCCAGTACACCTGCATTTCTCTCTCTATAGTGCTTCGTCGCACCACCAGCACCACGTGCACCCACCCGTCCCCTGTCCTGACCTCATGCAGACAGACATTTGGAGTTTATCTCTGAGCAAGAGTGCGTATTTTGTTTTGATTTTCCTCAAGCCACGTGCGCAACAGTACGAGTAGGGCCAGTGGCATTTCCTTTACATATTTTGTGTGTGTATGTGTATGTGTGTGTGTGTGTCAGGGGTATCAGTGTCAGGGCTAATGGCCTCTAGCAGGGGCGCCAGCCTGAAGATTTATGCCGCAAATTAGTTAAATGTGATCAAACAGCAACCCAGTTAATCATGCAGGACCCACGTTTATCCCTGTTTTATCTACAAGCATAATTATAGACACCCATTCCTCTGACAGGCCCCTGCAGAGTGATATTGGGGGGGCTGCCATGCAGCGTTGTCACAGTGATGAATGCCTTAAGGGTGCAGGGAGTGTTTTAAACATGTATATACTTAACACCCCTTTGTGAACGCTGCGAATGAAGGCATGACCCCTACAGAAGTGGAGCAACTATGATGTGGTTTGGCGTCCTAAATGAATATTGGAATACCAAGCCCCCCCCCTCCTCTCCATCTTCACAACTTGAAGTACTTCAGTCATTAGGAAGCATTGTTTCCCATAAATCCAATTCATCATGTGACTTCCAATTCATTATGTGTTAACTGTTGACTGGTTAGAGCCAGCTCTGTCGCTCCCTCCCTCCCTCCTTCCCTCCCTCCCTCCCATTCAGCTGCCTTCACTGCACTCTCGCACAACTTGGAAAGTGGGAATGGGAATCATCCGGCAGTATTCTGTTATTCCAGGCCATTACCATGTGCCAAGCCGGGAAAGAGATCCAGTGATGTGTGCTGCATTTTGTGATTGGAGTGGATCCTCTCTCTCTCCCCCTCTGACAGCCATTTTAAACACTCGTTTATGCAGCGCTTTTTAATATCAATAAGAGAAGCTGGCAGGCAGGCGGACAGGCAGCAGTTTCTTACACACACACACACAGAGTGACACATACGGCCTGGCTGGAAATCAGCAGCCTCCATCTCCCTGGTATGACAGGGTGCGGTAATTATGTCTCTGTGAGAGTGTGTGCTGTTTGCTGGGTGAAAAATGATAATGGGGTGATTTTTAAGTGCCATATCTCCTGCACGGGTAATGAAAAGTACTTTTAATCCAGTTCGGAGGAACGGAGGGGTGGAGGAGAGGAGTGGCTGGGTAGAGGAAGCAGAAGGGTCTGTTGTGATGGGAGGAGACGAGGAGGAGTGCAGGAATAAGAGGGTGCTCTGAGGAGGCGTGCTGATAGAAGGAGCAGAGGAAATGGGAGAGATGGGTGAGTTCTGTATGGAGATGAGGCAAAAGGACCAAATGAGGAATGATGGAGTTTCACAGCAATCCATTGGCTGAAAGTGTGTTTGTGTGTTTGTTTGTTTGTGTGTATATATGTGAGTGGGGGTGGGGGGCGGGTAGTGCTGCTGTGCCAGGGAAATGTATAAGCCTTGGCATTGAGCTTGGCAATTAGAATAATTAAGAGAGAACGACAAGCTTTTAGTCTACTTCACTTCCCGTCTCTTTTTCTGTCTCTCCTTCTTTTTCCGTCTCATTGCTGTCGCATCTGTAAATGTGTCGGGTGACATTACGTCAGTTATGTCAGCTCAACACTAGGGCTGTTCGATTTTGCCCAAAAATAAAATCTTGATTTTTTTTCTGTCAAAATCGATTACGATTATTTTGTGAATTGACAAAAGGCAAAGAAATGATTTCAAATATGCTGTTTTTTTATTGAAAATTTGCCCCATTGGGCTTTAAGTGCAAACTTTGCTCTTATTAAACCAAAAATGAATGAATAAAGTGCAAAACTCTGTAAAATAAGTTGAAAAAAAGTTTTAAAAAATATGATAAAATATAAAGTTTTATCTCTGAAAAAAAATCAGCAAATCAGCACTTGCAAACATACAGTAAGTTATATTTCCAATTAAATAAAACAAGACATTTTCTAATTAAACTAAACTGGGTCTTTGCATGCTAAATAATAATGCAAGGAGGTAGAGGTGTGTAATGTCAGTCATTACATTTGCTATTCACGTTTGCAAGTTTTTTGCAAGGAACACGAGCCGGTCTACCCGGTGGCATGTTACAACGGCCCCTCCTACACTAAAGAGCCTCTCCCATGGGGCACTTGTCGCAGGTATTGAGAGGTATTTCCATCAATCATTAATATGGTATCAATCATTAATATGTGTGCAGACAAGGTTAAAAAAAAAAAAAAAGTGAAAAATCGATTTTACGATTTTAACGTTTTAACATCGTTCTAATTACATAATCGCGATTACGATTTAAAATCGATTAATCGAACAGCCCTACTCAACACAGACACACGCGTTTGCCAGAAATCTGCGAGTGTCAGGTGCAAGAGGAGAAATGCAGCAACTGTGTTGACTCTCACTTTTCCCTCACCTGTACCCATCTGGCCATCTGGTCATTGCGTGAGGCTCGCTCTAACAAAAAAAAACACATGTGACGTGGAAAAACAATATTTGAGGAGCTGCCGTGAACGGGTCCAGAAGCCAGGATCACCTCACTCGCACCCGCACCTCGCTAGCACGGGCCGAGAGAATGGGTCTGTTACGCTCACACGAGGTTGCACGTGTGTGTGAGGCAGAAAGAGTTAACTAATGACTCCACACCCCATTAGCGCCTTTGCTTGATATGTCACACTTCATTATGTACTTAGATCATTGGTGCATAAACTTGGAAAGGGTGCAGGCGCATGTGAAACATGTTTGCACAGGAGAGTGTGTGGCTATACCAACTTTTGCCTTCAACTTTCCTTTTGTATGAGACCCAGTGGCTAATGCTGTTTTCTTTCCAGTTTTTGTACTTTACACTCAAATATAAATGATCAGCTATACTGTAAGTTAATAAAACACCATGCCACATTTATACCCTTTTTATGTAAAGTGGCAGCATTATGTATGCATGTATAACTTACAGTAGACAGTAACTTTACTTTAAGATTCATTTCCTCCAGTAAAGACCTTTTTACCTTTCAATTTTGGGGTTAATTTCACACTTCCTCCCTTCTGAGCTTGGCTGCCGACCCAAAATACGATTGTCCCCACATTAGTCAGCATAATTTGTATTCAGGACACTTCATGGCAACAAATAAAAGTCCCTGTCTGAGCATATACATTTCTGTTTAAATCTGCATAGGTTTTTATAAAGCAGGCTGATAAATGGAGGGTTTATTTGTCTTCATAATTTACAAGATCTCTTGTGTGTGATTCATAGGTCAATTACTCAAAGAGCCACCACTGTCCAAACATTTATTCCACTGTTTAAGTATGCCTTTGTATAGCATCAATCCATCAAAAAAAGAAAAAAAAGTCCTTAGTGTAAGCTTCGTGTGTGCACGCATATATGACAGCACTGGTGTGTTTACGTGCATGGATGTGCATGGATGTGCATGCATCGCAGCACATGAGATATGTTTTAATTCGTGGTAAACAGACAGCAGTGCTGCTGGGCAGGTTAGTTTTATCAGAGTGTGTTTATCTTAATTCCCCTCCGTCTCTTTTGGTCCGATCATCCATTACCTGTCTGGAGGAGGCACTAGGCCCTCATGTGCTTTGCACACAAACGTACTTAAAATATGATGATACGGCTGTACGTGAACATCGCCTGTGTCTATGTCAGATGTGCATGCGTTGTGGCCTTCGTGTGTGTGTGTAGAATACCTTTTCATAGAAGTCTGTTGTGACCTTGGCTATGTGAACATGCTTGTAAAAGAAACTAGAGGAGGAGCTGCACTGACAAGAACCCTTTGCAGGCTCACAATACTGTACATGCCATGGAAACATGACACGTCTCACGCATTATGTCACGATGTTGGCCGTGCCGCACACACTGCGCTGAGAGGCCAGGTGTCAGTGTATACAAAGGAGAGTCAGCATCATTGTGTAAATGTGAGAGATGCACACAGTTTTATGCACACACTGTATGTCTGCTCGCGCTACATCACCCCCTGCGTGGAGAATGACAGGCTCTTTCGAGGGGATGACCCTCTCCCCATGCTGTTTGTCTTCAGGGTCACGTCCTGCCCTCTAACTCCTGACCCCTCACCTTTGACTTTAGTCTGTCAGCCAGAAGACACCAGCACTGAGCTGACAGCTCCCAAAGCCCACTGACCCCGAAAGCAAAGAGGGAGAAGGAGCCGCAGAGAGAGGGAGACAGAGCTGTGACCGTCGACCTCTCTTGGAGGGGAAGCGGCGTACGCCCAGCGAGAGATGAACAGTTTACCTGCTGAAAGAGGTCAGGAAAACAACACCACTCCCGCTCTATGAGATATGAAAAGGAAAGTGACAAAAATTAATGAAGAAAAAGGAAGTGAAGACTGAGGAGAGGTAAGGGAGGAGGCAAGGGGTGGAGGTGAGGAATGAGATGGGAGGAGAAACATGGGTGAACCTGGCTAGTGGAGGTCACACTGCCTGAGGAGACAGGTGCCTCAAGATTAGCCCTCGCATTAATAGCCTTTACTTACCTCACATGAAAACACACACACACAAACACACACTACAGAACTCTTATACCACAGGGATGCAGAACTCGTGAGAACACAACTCTGATTCTCATATCCTATTTATACATCCGTTCTTATACATGACAATCCTATTTAGTGCGCCGTGCTTCCTACACAATCCTATTTATGGACCCAATCCCACCCTGCCACCAGAACACAGCCCTTTCCCACTCCTGAATCCTATTTGTGTGCCCCCTCCTCCTGTATGCAGGTACCATCCATCCCAAAGGCTGCCCTGCTGGGTGTGTGTGTGTGTGTGTGTGTGTGTGTGTGTGTGTGTGTGTGTGTGTGTGTGTTTCTGTGCTCACCAGTGATTTGTGTGGTAATGTAACTCTGAAATTGGAGTGGTCTATGCGGGAATGAAAGAAGCACTATTTTTGGGCTCTGCTGGTGGCTAACATCAGTCAGTTGTTCTGGGGCTAACCAGAGGTGGACAGAGTACTCTACCCCAGTACTTGAGTAAGAGTACAAATACTACTGGTCAAAATTTACTCCGTTACAAGTAAAAGTAGCTCAGTCAAAATATTACTCGAGTAAGAGTAGAAAAGTACTTGCTTTTAAAGGTACTTAAGTATCCAAAAGTAAATGCTTTTAAATTTACTTTAAGTAAAAGTAAGAGTAAGAGTAAATTTCTTATTTTCCACATCAGTAAATTATTATATTTTTTCTAAATTAATTTAAAGATCTTTTAACTCTTGTTTCTGAGAATTAACTAAACCAGCTGCACTGATGTGCTGCTTTTAGAACCACAAAGTTATATAAAACCTGCAGAAACACCAAAAACAAATCAAATGAATGGGATCATAAGAGGACAGCAGATGATGCAGAGTTTATTAACAATCATGAACTGAAACCAAATGAACCTGCACCATCCAACTAAGTCTGGATCCCCCTCAAAGACCACTGCTTTACAAAAAACTACATCTCTGCTTTCAATAACTCAATGTTGAAGTCACTTAACTTTACAGGAAGAACATGTACCAGTACAATATAGCAATATAGAGCATAACAAACTGTCTCCCCATGTCTGTCTTGTCTGTCTCCCAATATCCGTCTAAAAATAAGATTTTAGGGAAGAAGAAAAAAGAGCAGACCTGAAAGTAACGAGTACTTTTCAGCCTTCCTAGAAATTTACTCGAGTAAAAGTAAAAATATTTGTCTTGGAAATGTATTCAAGTAAGAGTAATAAGTACCAAAGAAATCTAATACTCAAGTAAAGTACAAATCCTCTGGATATGTACTTAAGTACAGTACTCAAGTAAATTTACTCCGTTACTGTCCACCACTGGGGCTAACCATGAAGATTTTTTTTTTATTTTTCTCAACAGGTATTTTTTGAGAGAAAAAAAAAGCTGTCTTTATTTAAATAATAAAACAACCCTAAGTAGCTGAAGTTACAGTGGAGGGGCTTGCCCTCTATCTCGTTCTCAGCTGTCTGATGTAACACTTTGCACATCCGCTTCTCTAAAATTTACAAATTGTTCATGAGTAGGAATGAGTGTCTGTGTCTTCTGTCGCAACATATCTCCACCTGTCCGCGTGACAGGGTTCTTATCCTCTATTAGTGTGTTTAAACCGGACAAAGTGCCTGTCCACATCACAGACCTGTGTCCGCCTGCGTCCCCTTCCCGTCACTCACCCGGCGCTATGAAAGCATCCTCATTCTGTTTGAAGACGTCAGATGAAAGGAGGAGAGCAGTCAGGGATCTGGTTGGCCTGACAGACCAGATTAGAGGAGCCGAACCTGGAGACGGCGAGGATGTTCTCCTTTGTTAGGAGGTTGGGGGTGAAGGAAAGGTGTGTGTTGTAGAAGGAGTCGGTGCCGGTCTTTATTAAGAGAAGGAAGGTGTAGCAAAGTGGGCGTGAAGAGGCGCGTGCCTGTCCATATTAGACGGACATGTGCCGGTCAGTACACCATTTGCACTTTTAGTTGAGTCTCACCATGAATGATGAGGCGGAAACAGACAACTTTTATGTCTTGTCCTGATGAAACCGAGAAGACAGCAGACAGGCCACCGGAGCACAAGGTTAAACAACTTGCTGTTCCTCCGCCGCAGCAGCAGCATCTCGGCTTCTTTGTAAACACCGTTGGACTGGTTCAGGTTATGTGCTCAGCTGGAGTTTCAGGGGAAGGATTTCAAATAAGTGATGTATGACGTCTCCCATTTGGCAGACATTTTTATCCAAAGCCAGCACCAGAATGAAATAGTGTGACTGAGCTGAATTTATTAATCATTCAATTAACTAAATGTTCTTTCTTGATATGGTTCAGATGAATAGACTGCCAGTCTTTAATGCAATCCAATTCTCAGCAGACCTCGAGAGAGAAGCCGAGAACTTAACTGCTCTGCAACTCTTTAATTTTTCTCACCCTGTCAATGCCTTTTTACCTTCATTACTCATTGCCTCATATGCTTTTGTCATACTTATTTTTTCACTCCTCTGCAGGGCTGCTCCTGCTTCTTCTAGCAACAGTTTGAGCGTACTGTCTGCATCTCCTTCCCTCTGAGTCCTCTTTCTTTCCTCATCAGATAGAGCGTCCCTCTGTGTCTTTGGGTAAAGACAGTCAGAGCAGTCGATCGTATCAGACTATCAGGCCAGTTCAACCATAAATTACCTGCAGCTAACAAAGCGTGTTGCTGTAACTATTACAGAGGCAGTCAAAGTCACCTCGGCCCACACTGCTCGGTTACGCCACCTCTCAACACCGTGTGATTGCAAAGAAAGTTCAGGGAGAGTGCCTGTGTGAATTCTGCACAGTGGAGTGTCGATATTCCCAGAAAACAGAACATCAAACCGAGACGATGATAGAAAACAAAGCAAACGGAGGCGTTTTCATGCGTTTTGGCCATTCGTTTACACGAAAACGGAGGTCAAAGCCCCCAAAAACGATCGTCAAAAAAAAAAAAACTCCGGCCAAAGTGGAGATTTTCAAAAACTCAGTTTTCACGTTTGCGTCTAAACAGAGAAAACGGAGGAAAACGGAGATTTACGTCACATTATGCGACAGAAACGTCACCAGCAGCGTCATGAGTGCGACCTGTGTTTACAATTTGTTTGGCCACCGTCAATATTTTCTTTTATTTTACCTGTTTTAAATTCTCTCAGACTCTCGTTCCGTCTTGGAAGTAAAGCCTGAATTATGGTCCCGCGTTAAATCGACGCAGAGCCTACGGTGTAGGGTACGCGGCGATGCGCGCCGTACGGTGTGCGTCGCCGCGTATCCTACGCCGTAGGCTCTGCGTTGGTGTAACGCGGAACCATAAATCAGCCTTAACTGGAAGTTACACGTGTCATTTGTTGATGTTTTTTCCAGGATTCTGATTGGCTGGCATGACGTTAACAGCGTTTTCATGCGGGTCCGAGTAAACGAGGATATTTTTGAAAACGTAGAGGGGAAAATATCCGTTTTTGTAAATACCCGGCTACGTGTAAACGTGGCCTGAGATGATGAGCCGGTGGTAGGATGAATGGCTTGTGAATGTCTCCTCAACCAGCCAGGAGCCAGACGCTGCCGTGTTGCACATGATTTTTATAAGAACCATTTATGTTAACAGCTGTTAACGTTAACTGAATGTTAACTACTGGTTATTTGTTAACAAATGTATATTTCCTTTCGAATTATTAAAAATGTTAATATTACTCACTATTAACGAGGTAACATTGCCCTCAATGCTAATTTTGTATTGTAGCTAAATTATAGGCAAGACTGAAGCATGGATGTAGAGCTTTTATTCAAAACAATACTTACACCTCACAACCCCTGACCACCTGCTTCACCAATGTTCAAATCCACTCACAATGTTGACCAGTGGGGAGAGTCAGGAACCGTATTGGGAGGCTTCGTCAAGGAGGCACTTTATAAACCCCATTTAAACACTGTCCTCTGATATACTGACATTGAAAACCTGGTAAATTAGTGGTTACACATGAAACATTATAAGACCCATGAGCCTAATCACCACTCACTAGAACCCTGGAGCGCTCCTGTGGTCGACATCAGTGGTGGAGATTTAACCGCAGCAGTATTTGTCAACCACCAAGCAATCCCGGACATCACACAGCCATGATGGAATCACTTGCTTTTATTTCAACCAAGATACATCCTGCATACAGTAACACAGTCCAGCCAAGATAATACCAACTGACAGCTCTTTTTATGGCAATATGCAGTAGAACAAGTTTGGTTAAACTAAAAAACAAAAATCTCCTGCAATTGAATAGTAATGTCAGGCCGGGTTTATTTGGATTTCTCAAGCAGACACTTTTCTGCTGCGTGGGGCCTATGCTTCGTGACTGAGCTTTACTAACACTAAGCCTTATCGCAAAGCTTTTTATCAATCCGGTAAGTCAACCCTGACTTCTGCCTTTGGATATGTGCAGATGTAATAGAGGAGGTTACCATGGTGATGCACTTCTTAAAGAGGAACGCTCGGCCAGTAACATTTGTAGCTTGCATACTTGCATGGTTAATTCACTTCAACTCAAGTCAAAAATACTTTATTAATATGTTAATACATCTGTTGATAATCAGTGGTTAAATGTGATTTAAAAAAAATAGTTATAATTTTAAATGCAAGTCAGCACTAGTTTATCTCATTTTACTTAAAAAGTGTTGTATTTGAAATACAATACAGAGTATTTCATCTGTGGGTCTCGGCTGCTATCAGGGCGTTTAGTTGCCACATCAGCTTGATTCACAACAGTGTTTAGTTGGCCGACGTGGTACAGTATGTCTCAAAGTAACTGCTACATGAATTTAAGGATGCAACATTTAACATTGCAAGTTCGGTATAAAAATAGTAGAGTTTTACTTCCTCGCTTGTCCGTGGTTGTTGCCTTTTTGGTGTAAAGATGATAACTGCCAATAAATGAACCGCAATAAACAGTTTCTCCTTGAAAAATGTGAGACTTATGTTCTCAATTTTAAATTCTGTATATTATAATCTGTATAGACTCCCAGAAAGTCCCGAAAATCTTCTGTCGTTTGCAATGAAAGCATTTAATACTCAAGCATGCAAGTTTATAATAGAGTGGTATTTACAAGTAATTGGAAGCATTGTTAATTTATACAAGTCTTTCAGCAGCTGGTGTTTCAGCAGTGTACTCTGTTTCCTGTATGTTTAACTGTTTGTTGTGTCGAGGCAGCGCAGTGCCTCTCCCTCTCTCGGTGTTATTGGCTAATTGAGAGCGTGTTCTGTGCTGCAGCTCTGCCCTGGAGGTTAGCGTTGGCACACACACACACTGTAGCAGGACAAATGAGAATACACCCTGCCATCTGCCCAGGAGAGACACTCCCTCGCCCTCTCCTTGTCCCTTTACCCTTGTCTCTCCTCTCCTTTTCACTCTTTTTGTCTCATTTTTATTTCTTGCCTCGTGGTCCCACATTCTCCTTCTCTTTCTTCTTTGGCTAATTTTTTTTGGGTGAACAATCATCCCACAGTGTGGGGGCCCTTTTATTATTTTCTGTGACCTGTCTCTCTTCATCCTGAGTAAGGCTGTGGAGGGTGTTTATGTGTTGTGATGCCCGGGCTTGTCATGTTACGGTGTTACTGTATCACGAACACGGACTTTCTGAATGTTCTGCTGGTGTGATCCATAGGGACTGACATCTAAGGTGACCCCTGGTCGGTAACCTTGGAGACCAACTTTATTAAAATGAATTTGAGTTGAGGGGCCATCCTGACAGCAGCATAATTACATCGCAGTGCATCAGTGCTAATTTATGCAGCCTGCATTCAACCGGTCAGGAGTGCCGAGATGGGGTCAGCATGGACACACACAGAAACACACTCACATTCTCCCAAGAACATATCAGGATGAACGCCCACGTGGATAACATCAAAATAACAATAAAAACAGGTACATTCAGTTTTTTTGTTTTATTTTTACCGTGAATAGCTGTGTTGTTTGACTGTTTTGAGGAACATTGTGTCTATAAACACATGTACGTGTCCTGCCTGTGTTAGTGTGACAGAAGCTTTCATTACTTTTATAGCCTTGTAAGTGCAGGGAAGAGACTGGTTTAAAAAAAATTGTTGTTAATGTTAGCTCATGGATCTGTAAAGTTATGCCTTAAATAGATAAGCCCACTACTTAGTACATGCATTCGCATTCACTGTGTTGGGCTGAAGCCCCCCTTTTTTGCCATAAAAATCTCCCCTCTTAAGCCATTACAGAGAAAATGTTCATTGGCAGAATGGATATAAGCTAATGCCGTTTAAAGGCAGAGTGGCTCACCATCACTCTTTACCTGTAATGTTTACTAAAACACTATTCAACACTAATTAGATCACCTGAAGGTCAAGCTGAACTTCACCCTGAGGTCCTTCGGGGGGTTTTTGGTACCAAAATCAAAGATGGAAGATGTTTACCAGTAGACTAATTTGAAATACCCCATAAAAATACCCCATTAGTTAATGGCAACAATAATACAAAAAAACATTACTGAGATTTTACAGCGAAAGCTGCCATCAAGACCACATTTCCCAGACATGTTGAGGCATTTTTAAAACAAATCGACTTAAAAAAAGAGTTCTGTACGCGTAACAAAGTCATGGCTAAGGAAGAAGATGTCGTATGTACTGGACCGGCCTCTTCACAGTCCAGACTTGTTCCTAACACAGAATGTGCGAAAGTTTTTGAAATGCAAAATGCGGCCACCAACAAGTACCACTGCACACCTTAAGTCATGATTGGGGGAAAAAAAAGTCTCATGTACTGTATGTCTCATGCCTTTTTTCAGAGTAGAGTAGAATAAAACGGACGTGCTCACGTAGCTGACGAACTGTAATTCCAACATCGCTTAAAGTAACTTCAATCCTAATCCTTAAGAGGCAAAGATCGTTAATCCACAAGAGCTGCCTTGCGTTAAATAACACTTCCTTTCATTTTCTCATTCGTACACCAAGTTGACGATAAAAAGTCACCTCGGTACAAGCTTTCAGATCTATACTGCTTTGGATATCGAATGGCAGCAATAATGCTGTAAAACAAGAGTAAATGAAAATATTTTACTGGAGTTTTGTTGATTGATTCATTCAACAAACTGCTAACACTGTGAGATAGTTATCACTTTTATTCCTGTATTGATTAGCAAGGTCCCCGGTGCTCATTATGCTCCATTAACAAAATCTATTTTTAGGGTGGAAAAAAAATTGATGATATTTCACCATGTTTCGACCTGGCGGCTACACGAACGGTTCATCCATCCTCTCCTAGTTTCCACTGCCTAGCAATAAACCTCACGAGTGGTCTGCATGATTGAAAATAAAGCAACAAAAAAAGCTGAGTAATCCATGAAGATGGAATGAGAGGGCACCGAAGAAGAAGGGCTCAGTGGAAGAGGAACGTGTCACAGATACAGTGGTGGATAACAGTCACACAGCTGTTGTGACCAAAGGCTCGCTGATCTTTCCCATTAGCAGAGCTTTCTGATTCTCATAATGTTTCTGCTAGCTGCTCTCCTCTGTGTGTGTGTGTGTGTGTGTGTGTGTGTGTGTGTGTGTGTGTGTGTGTGTGTGTGTGTGTGTGTGTGTGTGTGTGTGTGTGTGTGTGTGTGTGTGTGTGTGTGTGTGTGTGTGTGTGTGTGTGTGTGTGTGTGTGTGTGTGTGTGTGTGTGTGTGTGTGTGTGTGTGTGTGTGTGTGTGTGTGTGTGTGTGTGTGTGTGTGTGAACTTAATGACAGTTCAGCTAGTTGCTCTCCTGTGAAAATGACACGTTCCTGCCAAATTAATATCATTACTATCAGAGTTTAATGGGCCAGTGCTGCCTTCTTATTTAAAACAGGACATCCCTCTATCGCGACCTCCACTGTGAGGAGGGGGGGGTTGTAGGAGAGCATGTATTGTAAGAGGAAATCACTAACTGAGCAGGATAGGCGATGCAAAAGTACTGTCCCCCCCCTGACATTCAGGAAAGTGGATGGAATTAAGATGAATCTGAGTTGGGGATACGACGAGCTCGTGGGGCAAACCAAATATTGTGGATACAAAACAATAACTGTTGAGAAAAGATGTTGGGTGGAAGAAATAATTATTTTTATTTGCAGCTAAATCCCCCTTTCTGTGCATTTTATAGGATTAGATTTCATTCACTGTTTGTTTTCCCTCTATTTCAGACATTTGCCTAAAAATACATTCTCGTTGCTGCGTTTTGCTTTAAAACGTAGCGCTACTCTGTTGAACAATGGCTCCTCCTTTCTCAGTTGTTATGTTGAATTTTGAGATTGAATCCCATCCTCGGTAATTGTCGCTGCTAAGCGTGCGTTTGCTGTCGCAGTGATGGCCAAGATCATCTCTGGTATTAAATGTAACAAAAAAGAAAAAAACAGCATTTGCTTTGTGTGTTGCGACTGTAGCCTTTATTATTTATTTATTTTTGTATCTGTGTTTGTGTGGCGGTAAATCTTAGTCTGGGCTGAGAGGTGTTTAGCTCTTGGTTGCATTTGGTGTCATGGTTTGGATGTGTTACGGCACTGAAAGCTTCTGTGGTCACTGATTCTTCATGACTTTGCAGCAGGTGTGTACAGTCGAAGCGTTCTGTTGAGCTGTCATTCTTCACTCCAAGTCGGCACTGTGATAATGAGTGAATTTGGAGACAGACTCTGCAGGCTGCCAGTGAGTCTAGGCATTCACGGTTGTGTTTGGACGTCTGTGCATATTTACAGTCTGTGTACTTGTGGCTATAACTATTGCACATTACATTGTTAGTGTGTTTTTTTTTCCTTTTCTTTTTGGGAAAGCACACACACTTGAATGTGTGTGTGTGTGTGTGTGTGTGTGTGTGTGTGTGTGTGTGTGTGTGTGTGTGAAATTTTGAGCGTGTGAATATGTCAGGTTGCCGCAGGAGACCAATTAGCTGGTGCATCAGTGAGGAGGTGAACATACACACACCTGTGTGTGGCCCTATTACACCAGCTCATCACACACTCTTACACCGACACACAGACAGCAGTACTGTGCTCATAATAGAAATATACTGACACTTACAGTACGTTGACCATATGGAATAATGACTTCGCCGTGTCAAACTGTCAGCCGCGAGTCACCAGCATGCCTTATTTGGACTACATGTTACTAAGTTAACAAACTTTTGTGATTTATAGGTTATTTTGCTGCTGCTGAATGGTTGTCATTAGCTATATGTACTTTGCAACTGAACATTTCCTCACCTTAAGCCACATGCCTTCTAGCATTCATACACAGGTATTGTGCACTGATGCAATTAGGTGAAAGTGAAAAGGAAGATCAAAGCCTATAAATCAGCCAGGCCTCTTCATGTATAATTCAGATATTTTATGGTGGGCTGTGCACCCATATGGACATCCTAAAGGAAGACTAAGGCCATTTCCAGCCAGAGAAAAGCTCTTTTAAAAGCTAATCCCTGTGCCAGAGTCCTAGACTTTTTACTGTTCCTTTTTAATGAATAGGTCTCCAATAAGGCCTTTTATTGTCTTAGCATATGTTGCTTTTATTAGGGGAAAATAATTAGCCTGTGCAGATCACTTCGGAAGTCCTCGCACAAGATAAAAATGAGATAGTTTCACAGTCGTTGCGCAAGTCCTTCTGACTCCCCCGTCGTTTTCTCCTTGGATGCCCTGTGTCCTGTCTCCTTCACCTCCTCCTCTGTTACGTTTCCTACTCCTTTTCTTTGTCTCTCCTCTCTTCTTAGTGCTTCCCCTCCTCCTCTTGTCCTTTGCATTCCCTCCGCTTCTTCCCTCACTTCCTCTTCTATTGTTCCCTTCAACACAGGGACATTAAATGTATGCAGCGATGTCGCTTTGGACTGCACATTTACACATGTGCGCACACACGCATGTAACAGATGAACAATCACAGTGTGACAGGAGGCTGTTGATGACTGACACTCTGTTGATCTTATCTGGTGCGAGCCCTGTAAAGAGAGGCCCGCAGAGAGAAAGGGAGTGAAATAGTACAGGGGTTTGGAGAAGTGGTTCTGCAGTGCTTTGTGTTGTCTTCCTGTCACTCCGGTATAGCCTTACCCCTCTGTTTCGTTCTTGCTTTATCCATTTTCTCATCCTTCGCTATATCACTCTGTTTGCTTTAAAAGACGGACTGACAACAGGCCTCATCTGTGATCTAGGACTCCAGGGAAAAAAAGATCCATTTACCTCCAAGATGTCATACTATAACCGTTTACCCATGAGACCTCAGTTACAGAAACATATATGCCCACTCCTGTAATTTATGGGGCTGGAGGGGGATGGGGCTACAGGCAAATAAAGATCTGTAGATGGCTGATGGAAAAGAAGGGGCTACGTTAGTAAGCAGGGGGGCAAGGTAGACAGATTGAGTTGGCATGATGAAGAAAAGGTCTGAGAAGCAGGGAGGGAGTAGGTTGGTCTTTCAGCCCTGCCCTTAATGCCCCCCAGGGGAGTATGCTGCCTATAGGTCAGTATTAGCAATCCGCCTGTGGGCTAATGTACGGGACAAAATACAGTTTTGTACAGATGACCAGAGGTAAACTAATCACTAGGGAGAAGTATGATGAAGAGTCTTTTTTTAGGTGCTTTTGATCATACAGTTGCAAGGGATTTCTGTGGTAAATAAGGACATGGAGGTACCTGAAGGACTACATACCTGCAAGGGCTTTTGCTGTGGGTACACTCGCACTACACACCGAAATACTGAAGTGACAAGTGCAACAGCCAGTTACAGTCATGGCCAGGAACTGTGAAAAACCTCCCTGCAGTCTCAAAGCACTTACACTCTGAGGGGTGCTTTTACTATCTCGGGCATAATAGCGTTTAGTTGCAAATTAGAAAATAGCGCTGATGGGATTGTCCAGTTCTGCAGGCAATAACTGGACAACTCAAGTGAGAATTTGCACAGATCTACAAAACAGGCCCAACCAGCTCATTTCAGTAATGACCAGAGCTGTCTACCACAAACGGCACAGATAAGAAATGAGCCGCAGATAAACAGACGTGTTGATAATCAGGAGGCTGTGTTTTAACAAGGACACGGGTGCAGCTTGTTTCTTGTTACAGCCCAGGCCATAAATGTATCACACTCATTACCTGTTCTGTTAAACTGTTTAACTTGTGCTCCTTGGCTCAGATTGAGGAATTTCAATGGGTATATTTTGATAAATAAACTCCTTCATGAGTGTCAAGGGACTTACCTCTTCAATTAAACTACTTTGCAATTTGTTACTCTTTTATTATGAGTGATGGGAAGAAAAGGACCCATTAGTGAGGAAGAGACATTAAAACGTAACATATAGCCGAATAATATCAGCAATGAGGAAATCCTTAAAAACGTACCCACTGTTAATAATACAGTTTTGGGGTGGGGTTGTTAAAAGGCCAGTGATGTCTGGGAATTTCTGGTTTTTGGTGGGTAAATTTCACGTTCTTGAAGAGAAAGTCCCACTAACACACTTTAATCAGTGGGGGACACAAAGATGATTGTTTCCGGGCCTCTCAGGTGCCAGATCACCCCTGCACCTCATTAATTAAAACCTTAATTAAAATCTTACTTCCGCATTGACGCTCATGCGTAACTAAGTTTGTTGCAGTTCTTTGACTGACCAATGGAAGCTGCCTTCAAAACCTCCAATCTCCATTGACTGTCGTGTTAAATGTCCAACTTTAGAGCAGAAATAAACATATTTACAGCCTGGTTCAAAAAAACATTTTGGTCTCAATTGTTTGATTTTACATCCGTGACAATTGTAAGGGGGGTGAATTATTTTGTAACATTCCATAAAGGATTACATCTATTTCTAATATGATTAATTGGCAGTCGGCTCAGCCAATGGCTAGCTGTTAGCACTTCCTCATCCTAAATGACATGCTAATGTGCTCAGCGGAGCAACCAGACACTTTTTAGAACCCAACGTCGGTTAAATGCGATGGTCATTTTTGATTTCGCCATTGAGTCAACATGTTGAACGGTAATCCCGCTGGAAACGTCTGACGGCAGCTCTGCAGATATTTCGGGGAGAATCGGCTGAAGGAGCTTGGAGCGAAGCTAACTTTGATTGACATGCGTCGGCTAGGGTTGCCACCTTTCAGAAATAGAAATAAGGGACGCTCCGATTTCAGCAACGCAGACCCCCAAAAAAGGGACATCCCCAAAACTTCTAAACTGCATAGAAATGTATTTATTTTATATGAAAAAACTAAATGCTTTGATTTAAAGTTTAAAGTGCTTTAATAGCATTTAACTTGCATGACTGTACAGACATCCAACCATACTAACAACTGAAATATCCTATTCTATGTATGTCCACATCAGCCAAGATGTATAATTTAACCTACAGGTGAAGGTCGGAACATTAGAATATGGTGTAAAAGTTAATTTATTTCAATAATTCAACTTAAAAGGTGAAACTAATACATTACATAGTGCCATTACATGCAAAGCAAGATATGTTAAACCTTTATTTGTTATTATTTTGATGATTGAATTGTTTATTGATTTCATAATATAGAGATTTTTTTCATTTGGGGTTTTCATAAACTGTGAGCCATAATCACCAAAATTATAACAAATAAAGGCTTGAAATATCTCACTTTGAATGTAGTGGGAAATAATATATTTCTTTCACCTTTAGTTGAATTTACTAAGAATGAAGTTTTGCAATATATTCACATTTTCCGACTTTCACCTGTATATTATTACATCAATAAATAAGAGCATAATATGTATTTAATTCCGTATTTAAGGGACGGGTGGCAAGCCTAGCGTCGGCTTGCTGAGCAACATGTTGCGCGCCGTACGAAGGAAAGCGTCCCTTCTTCAGAAACCAGTGGGTCACGTGACAGAATGTGTCATCCATTGTTACATAGAGTCTCTGATTAATACTGTCAGACACTTTCTGATCCCATCGAGAGTTTACTCCAGGTGGAAAGCCATATTAAATCTCCCCAGAAGTACAGGTATCTTCAGTAAGCATGTTTTTAGTTATATAATGAATATCACTCCCAGATGTCTACTTTATTCAGACCTGCATTAAGTGTGAAAATGAATAATTAATTTAATACATAAGACTGTTTCATGTGTTTAAAATATTATCTAATGCTATCTCTCTGGTTCCCCTCGGTTTGGGTGACAGAGGCCACCGCAGATACGCGGGGTGGCGAGCATCAGGAGTGCTTTCTGAAGTGTGCGCTGAGGTGTTTGAGGTGCTAATCTCTTCTTATTTTGGCTGAACGGTCAAGCTGAATGGAGGGACGGCTTGTTTATCTGAGGCGACCGCATTACCCAGGATTCCCTCTACAGTGGGGCCAGGCACGCTCAGCTGAGCTGTCAGCTCGCAGAGGTTACCTTTCTCCAAGGCAAACAGGAGCTACGCACAACACACACACACACACACACACACACACACACACACACACACACACACACACACACACACACACACACACACACACACACACACACACACACACACAGTTGTTCTTGAATAAACTGCATACACAGGCAACTTTGCTTTCAATGGTTATTTATTAAATGTAAAATATCTTTAGCACAGATTAAAAATCAGACACCTCCAACATTTTCAACATCACAGGTTGGAAAAAGAAAAAAGAAAAACATTCCTGAAACAGAATCACAATCAATTTGGAGTCTCACTTAGAGGATAGCTACTCCACGAGGCTGGGCAGAGGGCTGAGGCAAAAAAAACTGCACTCCTTCTGATCCCTTTACGAAGGCTACAAGCCAGGAAATACTTTCCTAAACACAGAATGGTAGAAAATTACTTTTTTCCTTTTTTTTTGTTTTGTTTTTTTCACCAAATGCCTTTAGAATTATAGCATTGTACTCGGAAGATGAAGAACAAAATGAAAACTTGACTAAAACAGGATATAATGTTATTTGCAGTGCTGCAATAATATTTGCAATAAAATAGTATTTGCTCGTTTGTCACTGACAGCTTACCGAACTTAAAGTAAGCTCAGAGGGGGAGAAAAAAAAAAATCCCAACATGGTGTTCTGTAGATCTACAGCATATCCAGAGGGCCTTCACATGTCAAGCGTGGACGTATGCTGTAATGATCTGCAGTTCACGCCAGGAACCGACTTCTCACATTGCTTCCCAGGCGTGAATAGCTTTGCCAGCTTTAGTTCTGCGGCTGAACTGGAGTGCCATCACAGAGGTCAGCTGGTGAACGCTGCCCCTCTCTTCTCTCGTCTCCTCTCTGCCTCAACCCTCGCTGCTGTACAAATGCCAACTCACAACGACTGACACAGATGGTGAGCAGAAACACGGGACAGGCAAAGGAAGAGAACCACCCACAGGAGTAAGAAAACAGGAAGACTCTACACACACCGTCCAAGAGAGGATATTGCCTGACAATATTATCAAGTCATTTATTTTAAACTTTTTTTTTTTTTTCCCTATCTCAATATTTTCTCATTTTTCTACTTTTTTTTTTCTTTTTTTTTCAATTTTTTTCTGCACATGCCATATGAGACTTTTGGGGGGATTATAAAAGTACCTGAAAGAATCGTTAGGTTTTCAGCATGCATAGCTGGGGGTTATTTACAGGTCTGTATGTACAGGGACGTGCCAAAACCAAACCGCTCTACAGCACTGGCTTATTTACACCCAGGTACGAGGGAGAGATGCCATAACTACAGATGGAGGGGCGTCGGGACACATGCATAGGGTCAGAGAAAAGCTCATACAGCTGAGAACGACTTGGATGATGAAGACACAGAACAAAACACAGCAAAAGTAACATTACTGTTAAGTCAACAACAGAACATCTCCCCCTTATAGCTTTTTGCTTGTGAATACGCTCAAGTAGGAACTCTCAACAACCAGTTATTGCAACACTATACAAGGACATTTCTATTGCAAGTCCATGAGGTTCTTGGGTGTTGAATCAATATAGAGATTGGAAGACTTGGATCTGGTCCCAGAGCAGTTTCAGAACTCTTTTGTTAAATCCCAGGATGAGTCAAGCTGGTTCTTCTCACCAAAAATCTGTTTATTGCTGAATGTATTTCCTTTGTGATTTCTGTTTGTTTGTATTACCCACAAAAGCAGATATACACAAGAAAGGATCTATCACACCTTCTAATATCGTAGTCGTTTGGCTTGTCGTATTGCATTGAACTTCATGTTGATTTAAGCATAGAGATAATTGTACGTGTTTTTGGTTCTGATCCATCCCAACCTTCACCAGATCATAAGATAGTAGCAGAGCAGAGTTTCTTTTGGGGGGGGGGGGGGGAGTCCAGTTGTACATTAATTAAAACACAAATTTCTGAATCAAAATTCTGTCTAATACTGACACATGATCAAAGCTGGAGGATTTGGTATCGTTCTTTCACAGCTTTTATGGCTTTTTTTTGTTTGTCTGTTTGTTTTTTCAAACATTGCTGGAACATGTGGCTGGCTTTCATTTGAATTTTCAGTCAGGACAGGATCTTTTTTTGATTCTTTTTTTTTTTTCTATTTGTTCATCAGCCGATAACTTAATTTTGTGGAGTCTATGTTTAAAGTGCAAGTTGAGACTCAAGTTCAATTTAGATTTTTTTTGCTTCTTAAATCAGGGTCAAGTTTGAGTCCTCAGCTCCGGCAGCAACAAAGCAAAACAGCAGAGATTGTTTTCTGAAAACTACCTTTCATGAAGCAATCTTTCGCATGATGAGACAAAAATTTAAATACATGGGTTTGTAGAGGGCTGCAATACATTTAACTACAGTTTGAGATGCGTAGACCATGTTTTAACTTCTGCAAAGATTCATATCTGTATGTGTCAGTGCGTGTATCCAGGTGCATGCTCACGTTCATTTACGAGTGTATGAATGTGTTTGCGACTGTAAGAGGAAGAAAATCCCCTCTTTTTTTGTTGTCCGGCTACCTCAGGCACGCTTTGCCTGCTATCTACAAACACACGCACAATGATAAATGGCTGTGGTGGGTGGCTGAGCATGTTAATGTCTAATCTCATCAGCTTTATCTTTTCCACAGGTCACAAGGTCAAGTGGTGAGGAGGATAAGCTAAACACCAATGAGATAGTCCAAACAGTCTATGTAATACTTCATCTGCCACTAACTGGACTTCTGCAGCCAGAGGACACTTGCTTCTCAGAACATGGAAAAACTTTAGGGATTTCAGTGACATTGCAACCATGTGAATCTGGATTATGAACCTGAAAGATTTTTTTTTTTTTTCCCAGAATCAGTTTTTTAACTGAGAGTTGGACCAGTGTTTGGACACAAACTGCACTGAAAGTCAGTCAGGTTCAGTGGGCGTCAGCGCATCAGAGCCTGCAGCGCTGAAATCTTCAGAGAGATTTAAAAGGCATTTTGCTTTCAGACAAGCTAAATCAGATGCCCTAAGTGAGGGAGATGAGTTAAACTGAGCGCGTGTGAACCTGCAACTCAGAGACACTGCTTTGGCATTTGTCTGTTTTTGATATGGCAACATATGATGGGGATGAAGTTATCGCCTCACCGGCAGGTTAGACAGACAGCAGCGCACAGAGAGATGTTACCGTTTCATCTGCTGTTTACCAGCTCTCTCATCACATTGCACTTCAAACACGCTCAATCTGCTGCTGCAACGTTACGCACCAGAGCTCAACCTGGTGCAACTTTCCTCACAGCTTATGGGGGGCTGGGGGGGGGTTGTGTGTGAGTAGGTTTTAGTATTGAGAAAAACACTTCTTGAAAGCTGGTTTGCGTGTCTGTGTTTTTTTTTTTTTCCCTTTTTTGTTCATTGCTTATGCATTTTCTGCACATTTCTGTACTGGGTTGTGAAAGTATAAATGCTTTAGACCTCAATAGATCTTTCCACTTCATGTGTGTTGGTCTCACAGCTGCTTTAGGAAGCTGTTCAAACAGTTGGCATGTAATGTGCCTCTATTATGCATGTGTGTATAGTTGTGTGTCTTGCCTATGTTTGCCTACTGCACATATGGGCTTGTCTCAGGGTGTGCCAGTGCTCTGTGCTAAACTCTCATCACTCTCATCGGGAGATAAAGAGGCGAGTCATTTCATGTGGCCGCATAGAAGTCGTCTCCAGCTCTGGAGTTTGCCGGGAAGCTGTCACAGCAGCTTTTAGCCAGAGCCACAACATGAAAGATCCCTGTTTAAGCAGTTGGGCTATGTGTGTAATTCTCTCTGATGTGTTTATTCTGCTGCTGTTTCAACTTTCATTTTGAAATGTCACTGAAATTTTCCTCGAAGAATATCCCTGGTAATTACTGACTGATAGGAGAAGGCGTATTTACAGTGTGCCTCGGCTTGAGACGTTGTGGGATCGAGTCGGTTTTCTGGGGTTGAGACTTAATGATCTTCATTTTCTAACCTTGACAGAGCAGTTTACGTAGGAAAAGTTGGTGGTATGAGAGGGCTGTGTTTTTTTTGAGTTGTTTGACTTGCACTTGCATCATTTCCAACAGTGAAATTCAGCTCTGAAAGCCTGGCTCAACCCCTACACACATAATGTGAAAATATACATATTCAAATCCTTGCTCTTAAGACCTGTAGTTTATAATGTACATAAAAGCTGTGTTTCCCTGGTGATACCCATCCAGACAAGAGCTGGTGCCGTTGTTTTATTTCTGGTTCTCGCCTTTTTCTCTGTGAGTCTGTTGCATTCAGACAGTCCCATATTGCCAGATGTCCAGTAGAGAAATAAATAAATAAATAAATATATGTATATAAATATATGTACAGTAAGGGTATATGCCACTCCCACGGTAATATGACGCTGTCCT
Organism: Cololabis saira; assembly: GCF_033807715.1. Taxonomy (NCBI): domain Eukaryota; kingdom Metazoa; phylum Chordata; class Actinopteri; order Beloniformes; family Belonidae; genus Cololabis; species Cololabis saira. The sequence continues at coordinate 40,109,975 of NC_084591.1, read as the reverse complement.
CATGGGCCGCATGGAGAGGGGTGAGACAGCATGTGCTTTTCCTTTTCTCTTTTTTTATCTCTCTCTTTCTCTCTCCCTGTTGCCACTCAGTCCTGCCGTCTCTTTTTGTGTTTGTGTGTTTGCACGTGTGTCACATAAAGGGTGTGTAGTCGGGGTCCTCGGTTTGTCCTCTCTGGACAGGACACCTCCTAATGTCTGCGTGTGTGTACATGAGTTCTCCATATTTTGTCTCCTCCTGCAGGATGATGCCATCTAGGTGTCTCAGTGCAGTGATTCGTCCACTGATCTCGTCTGTGTCCATGTTTTTTTTTCTCTGTCCAACAGCAACAAGGTGCGGCCACCACAGTGTACTGTGCAGTAGCTCAGGAGCTGGAGGGTTTGGGGGCCATGTACTTCAACAACTGCTTCCGCTGCCAGCCATCCCTCCAGGCCCAGGATCATAGCAGTGCTGCCAGCCTGTGGGAGCTGAGTGAGCGCCTGATTGCGGAGAGGTCAGTGGGGGTACAGGCTCTCTAAACAGACAGAAGACGAGGAGGAGGAGGATGAGGAAGAGGATGGGGCCAAGCCAAACATGAAGCAGCTGATGTTGACTTAGGTATGAAGCTAATAAAAGATTTTTTGACTGCACTGTACAAAAGCTGCCAAACCACAGAAGTCCATCTGGATATGTCACATCACTTTGGGGCTAAAACACGCTACATATAACGCACAGGAGGGGTTTCCATATACATCTGGGCTCAGCTCTGCTGTGATACTTTACAATGGGAAGTTAAGGATAAGGGAAGTTTTTTTGCAAGAGTTGCAGAGTTCACATAAGCAAATGACCTGTTGTGATGACAGTACAGGGTTTTCTCATAAGCGTACACATTGTGGTTTATGCATCAGATTGCAGCAATAGTGCACTATATTGCAAATATTGTGTCTTCCCAATTAATGTCTGTATATTCAGTGTCCTCTCGTCTATTCCTATGATGGGTTTCCTGATGAGTTATAGACAAGCATTGGTCAATCGTTGTGCTCAGTCCTTTTGGGCAAAAATGAATACAAAGTAATTGGCATGTGACACTTGTGGATATATAAACACATTAGAGGTATGATTCGTATGGCTATGTACATTATTTAGCAATAATTTACTTCTTATCAACATCCCTATTTGTTTTCTGTACAATATTAACAACCTCCTGATTTATAGGGGTTTGCTAAAGGGATGTGGACATTATAAATTTTCTCTTTGCTATTTGACTCAAACTAAAGTATTGATAATCTGCTCTCTGGTAAATCTTAATTTCAATTAGGAGGTATTTGAGGGATGATATTTGTCCATTTGGATAGAGATGGTAGAAACTCTTATCTATGGGATCCTTAATTTCTATGCATCTTCCCTTGTTGTTTAACCAGAGTGGGTGATTCCAGTGTCCTATTTTTTTCAGTTTTTGTATTCTGTTTTGTGGATCGGTTCTCCTGAAGCCGCTGGGTGGTGGGTGGGGCGCATTTGAGACATTGTGCTTTGTGGCAGTCCAGGTGCCGCAGGTTGTTCGAGAAACATCATTCCAGTGTCATGATATCTGTAAAAAGAAGAAGATGAAAGAAAAAACAAGAAAAATTAAGAATAAAAACTCAAGAAAACTGTCTTTCACAGTTCCATTTTACATCATTTTAGTACAATGATCCATTTGCAAATATGACAATTTCTTCAATATGACAGTGTGTTTAATAAAAATATTAACTTAAACAAACTTTTCTCTCTGGTTTCAATTCTTTGTTTATGTCACAACACTTGGATTAGAAGGTAATCTCACACTTTAATCGTCAGCTCCCTGCTGTTGTCACATGTGAAAAATCCTCACAACTGTTCTTTTTTTGAATATGAAAAAAAGATGCATTCAATTTTCGAGCTACATTGTAACTTTATAAACTAAAAACTTTCATGGACCCCAGGAAGACTAGCTGGCGTTTTGCGTCCGCTAATGGGTATCCAAAATAAAAAAAACAAACAAAAAAGCTATAAGACACAGATCCAGGCAAAAACATGCAGTAGTAGATGTGAGTACAGCTGTCTGAGCACTGGACTTTCACAGCTCTGGACAGAGTACAAACACACACACTCATGCACACTCGGTGAGAGCAGTCAACATCTGACATGTTCACAGTGAGTACTAAAGTGAGAAAAATATTATCCATAAGTTTTTCAAGCAAATGATCCAAATAGCAATTATGTTTCAGTATGTTACGTTGCAGGGACTCGTGAAGACAACTATGAAAAAATGCTGTGCCCTAAATCATTTCTCTATAGAAACACTAAATTAAGGGAAATAGCAATGTTTAATTTTACAGCTGCAACGTTGTTAAAAATATTAATGATATCAAAGAGCGGCCCTGGGCTCTGTCCATGGTGCTGATCAGGGTCTGACTCGTGTCTAGTTGATCTTTCATCCCGGTGAATCAGCCCATGGATCTGGCATACGTGGGAGTGTGTTTGTTTGGTAATGAGCTACAGAACATGCTTTCACCTTCTGTGTTATGTCTGCGGGCTGCGAGCCTTGACATGAGCCTCAAGAGGACGCCTGGTTTAACTTTTAACAGATGCATTTCCTCTGTGTGTTTAGCATGTCAACTGTTTAGATGGGGCAAGGCCTCACGTGTTATTTATTTAACTCTGTTAATTAAGAGAATTTCCAACAGCATTTAAATAACTTTACTCTATAATTTGGACTCTGGAAGTTATTCATATGAATTATGTCCAATCTGTGTGACTATTTATCAAAAACCAATACTACTGATTAAGGCTACTTTGCAGAAATTCATCAGTTTGACTAATCAATCCTTAGGTTGGCCTGATGGGTTAGTGGTGTGAGACATGTATCTATTTGGAAAATGTGCCGTAAGCAGCAGCTGCTGGTTTAACTCCAGGCCAGGAACAATTTGCTGCATGCCCTGCCATTGCTCTTTCTCTTACAACTCTTGTTCTTCCCATTAAAAGCTAAATGCTTCCAAATGCTTTCCTAAATCTTCCTCAAGTGTTATTTGCCCACAATTCACATTTATTCGTAGTTGCAGTCAAAATAACATTTCATCCAGTGCATTTACTACAAGTTAACTTACATGAAGTCTGCCAAATGAAATAATCATCCTCAGCTACAGGTGGACTGCTCAAACATATTGGCTTTATTTAAGAACATTTAAGAAGGTTTTTGATTGTAGCGGTGGACACCAGGTACAACTGAGGATCTGCAGGAGATGGACCAACGTCTTGAGGTACAGTATGCGTAATTCTGCACTGCAGTAGCCAATAGATGGGTGTGGGCCTGAGTGAAGAGGGAGGGTCCTGCCTGGCTTTCATACAAAGTCCTATCGATCATTTGGTATCGGAATCATCTGATAGCTAATCAATAACTACACTTCCTCTCAGCGAGCAGGGAGGAGAGAGAATCACCGCTCTCACAAGAGGAGGACCTTGATCCTATGACCCCACACTCAGCCCCCCCAACACACCCCTCTGTTCCAGCCCTCCACTTTCTCTCTTCATCCCTCTGTCCCTTTATCTCCCTCTTGTAATTACACAGCCAGCCTAACGGTATAATAACCGAAAGTCACTGAAAACCAAATAACCAGTATACATTGGAATGTTATTTTAATTAGTTGGATTTACAGTTGATTTTTTTTCCCCTTCGCTGGGTTTATTTCAATTTGGGTAGTAATTGTTTACGACAGACCATTTCATTTTCCATTATTGTTTTTATTTCTTCTTGTGATTAATTCCACCTCTCAAAGAATAATTATGAGTGGATTGATTTGATTATGCCTTTGTTCTCCTCCTATTGGCTCCATTGACTGAAGGAATGCCATGTTGCCATTTCGAGCGGATATATTTAATGATCACAATCAATGTTAAAGCCCTCTCTGGACTCAACTAACCCAATAAATATCTGCCAGGAGGAAATTTACCATCTAACTACAGCAGGCAATAAAGTCTTACTCTCTTTTCTCTCCCCTCCCTCCCACTCTTCTTTCATCTCTCCCTTTTTTCAGGATGACATCGGGATTAGAATTGTTGATCAATTTTCATAAAGTAACAGTGTGTGTGAGTCGATGAAAATATTGTTGTCTTTCTACATCTATCCATCCGTTTGCTTTTTTTTTTTTACAAGATGTTTTTGCGAATACAATATTTTGTATATTTTACTGCTTGGTACTTGGCTAAAAGTTTTATTTAAGAATTTCCATCTATTTTTATTTCTTCCTTGCACATTTTTTGAGCATTTTATTTCACGTTCAGCTCCATAAAAGCAGTTTCTCTCAACTCTGCATTTTTGTGAGGGTTTGAACGTGTGTGTGTTTGTGTGTGACGCTTTTGATCGGTGCATCGGGGCTGCCCCTTCTCGCTATGCCGGATACATTTGAAGTGTAACAAATCAGCAGCATTAAAAAGACACTTCCTTCACTGTTTGACATACTATTTAGACAAGACAAATATAATGCAATTGTTTCTTACAGAGGAAGTGGAACATTGAGTAGTTTACTTTTGCAAATGAAATTCAAAGAACTTGACAATGTTATAGTTGCTAGTTTCTGTTCATGCATATGCTTCAGTCTATCAATTGTTCATGGATAAGGAGCTCTTAAGCAACATTTGAATGCAGATGATTGCAACACACTGATTTCTCATCAAATGTATGCATCTCCCCTTATAGATCTGCTTGTGCAATCTATAACTTTCTCTGTGTTTTTTTTGTTTTTGTTTTTTTTTTGTTTTTAATTATTATTTTATTGAAACCTCAACACAGCACCTTGGAGAAAATCCTGCCGGCCCCAAATCCCCAGTGTGTCCTCACCACTAGACAGCATGACCTTGTAAACCTTGAGTTATTTTACTCACCCATTGTGTGAGAATAGAAAGAAAAGGTAGAGAAAGGGGAGGAGAGAAGGGCTGGGGGAGAAGAGCTTGGAGAGGGAGGGGGGGGGGGCGCTGAGAGCCCCTGCCTGTCACAGCTTTCAAACACAAAGAAAAATGAGCACTTGGGCTGAAGTACAATTATTAGCCCCTGTCTACAGATTCATCACGCTATAGAGAGGCAGGCCGAGGGGGAGAGAGCAAGAGGTGGAGAGGGGAATGTAGGAAAGGAGCTGTGTAGGTATCAGCAGAGCAGTGCAGAAGATGGAAAGACAAAAACAGTAAAGAAAAGATAGAAAACAGGGCTGGCACATTGTAAGCGAAGTATACAGGGGGGGAAATGTGCAAAGCCACTGCAGAGTTGGAAGAAAAGAGAGGGAGAGAGGTTTTAGGGAAATAAAAGAGTGAAGAAAAGAGAAAGAGCAAGGCAGAGGTACAGGAAGGCAAAATGAAATAAGAGGATTTGTCAGGCCAGTGGTTGGTGGCAGTAATAACGCCTGCTAATCTGAGGGAGAACGCTTGACTGCTCACACACTGACTCTCTTGACGCTCCACTTTACCACTGGGCCAAGCCAAGGTCACACACATACACACACACGTGATCATACCGGTCCAAACACACACACACACACACACACACACATACAGGGTTCACGCTTGTTTTCACACCATCAGATCTCTTTCATTTTTTGTGAATCAGGTGGGTTGTGTGAACTTTCCACCGAAGCCTCTGTCTTTAAAGGTTTTTTCCGCCATCATTGCTCCCTTCACTGATTTCCACAGATTTTTTTTTTTTCCTTCTCACCTTTTTTTCCTCTGTCACTCATCATCTCCACCAAGCGGCCCTCGCAGCCATGTTGATTTTGAAATCTCATTTTTCTCTGTTTCTTAACTGGCTCCGCCGTTCGGATCAATACCCATCAGAACTATTACATAAATACATCTGTCACGAGCAGATAGTGGAGTGGGGATGTAATGTGTGTGCTTGAGGCCCCCGTAGGGCGAAAGAAGATGTGTGTTCTCAAAGGACAGCAAATGTCATTTTGAGTGACCAGGTGTGTCGGATGGTGAGAGAGGTTGTTATTGAGCCTCAGTAAATGACGCATAACCTACCATATGTTTAGCAAACCCCTGCTGTCTCCGTCTCTAAGTCACTTGCTGCTTGTGCTGTTTAAGTGTGTTGGAGCAAGTGTGAACTAAACATATGTATTAAAAGTTACAATATTTTAAATGCACACTACCTCGAATCCAGCACATAAAAGAATGTCTTAAAGAGTCATTTAAAGAGCTCAAGCCATACTGTAGGATATGTGATATTTTCAAAATATGCAGCTAGTAAATGTGTTATTTTAAATCAAAAACTGTCTGATCAAAGAAATATCCCAGCAAACATAATAAACGAGAACACAATTCTACAAACGTAAAAACGCATTCATAGAACATTTTTACATAAAGAAAATGCTGCATTAACACAGTAATATTTTAATCGCTCTACAAGAGTATGATCAAAAATTTCAAGTATTTAAGTTGGTCACCAATTAAATAAAATTGCAGTTGCATTTTCAGGGTTAGAGTAGCAGTTCAGGTGTTTTCAATCAGTGACACAACCGACAGGGGTGGCGCATGCTTAAAAGTGGTGGAAGTAGCATGATTTGTGGCTATTTTGCTGCATGCGTCTGGGCCGGGACGGTTCATCATCGCTGAATGATACCGGAGATTTCTTACAGGGAAATGTCGGGTCACTGACCTATGAGTTAAAACTAAAGAGAAAGTGGTTCATGCTGCAAGACGATGAGCTTAAGCACACATGTCATTCAACCATAAAATGGTTAAAGAAGAATAAAGTTAATGTTTCAGAATGACTAAGTTTAAGCACTGACCTTAATGTGACAGAAATGGAAGTGGAAGGACCTGAACTGAGTTCTCGCCACTCACAAACTCCAGAAAAAGCTGGGAAGGTCTTCAAAATGCAACAGAATAGGAAATCTTTAACCTCTTATGTAATATCATATGTGTGTCCAAGTAAGGATTTTTCTAGTGTCAGCAGATGAACATTCAACTGGTGAGGGTCAGGATTGGGTATAAAAGCAGCATTAACCGAAGTTTAAGTTTGCTTCTTGCAATTGACTTGAATCGGATTCAGATTCCAAGATAAACAAAGCTATGTAGTGGTTACTAAGGCGACAGTATAATGTTCCCAGCGACTGTACATAGCTTTGTTTTTCTTGGAATCTGCACAAAAGCATAAATTAAGGTGTAGTGTTTGCAAACAATTCAGGGTTGTGAATCACCACGTTTTGTAAGTTTTTGCCAAATATCAATCATTAATCAGTCACAAAGAGAAACTTGCAATGCAAAATCACAAAAAGACATACATACATACATACATACATACATACATACATACATACATACATACATACATACATACATACATACATACATACATACATACATACATACATACATACATACATACATACATACATACATACATACATACATACATACATACATACATACATACATACATACATACATACATACATACATACATGTGTATATATACAGCAACATTTATTGGCTGACTGTGTGTGTGACCTGCAGGCGAGATGTGTCTGCTACTGAAAATATGATGCATCATGGAGACACAAGCAACAATAAGAACCACAGACTTTAGACTGGCTGAAAATTGTAGTCAGCAATAATGGACTCAAATACCAAAACCGCAACATTTAGTATCTTCACCTAGCAAACTATTTGAAAGTAGCTAAAAGAAAACGTTTGTTTAAATATTCTACCTATAATGAAGTTCCAAAAGTTTATATTCCTGTGTTTTGAATAAAGGTTCATTGACAAAATGAAATATGTGTTATTTGCTGCGAAGAAAACCTCTTAACATTTCTAGAAAGGGGTTTAGGTTCAACATTTATTGTGTTGTTTCTTCAACTACTTGTAGGAATAATGTGTCGGTCTTTCAATGTTTTAGGTCCTTTAACATGATGTATGACGTAAATATTTCCAGGTGGCACTAAAAGTGGTGACCAAAGCTATGATGCAGTCCTCCCTGTTTGTTCCAGCGTGACTCATGAAGTTCCACTGTCTGTCAGTAACTTAAGTAATTCAGGTTTAATATTAGATGAATCATTTTCCATCATCACTAATGAACATTTCGTAATTGGCTCCAGTGGGTGCCAGTGGCACCTTGATTATTTATATTTTACTGTATGACATTCATCCATATTGTCTTTTGTATTTCCTGAAGCTGCCTTGTGTGGATTTTTCACACCAATGCCATACTAATAACTTAGGTTTAGATCAGGTCTAAGAGAGAAAAACTGTCTCCGGTTGTCTCTAGCTTTAGCCAACTGGAATTATCTCTAAATTTACTTTTACTGAGTGATCCTCGGTTTTTTATTTCCTTTCTTCCCTTTAAACTCTTGTTCTCTCACTGGCTTCTTGTTCTGATAATTTTTTTAATTTTTCCCCCCTCATCATCCTTTAGCATTGTCATCGGCATTTCCACACCTCACTTTGCTGACAGCAGCGACTGTAATTGATGGTGTGATGCAGATTTACATGTCATGCTGAAATAGCACAATAACCTGCACGCAGATAATCACCTCATTGAGAATCACTCTGGCCTCTCTCCACTCACAATTACTATTGTGTATTTGATCATATAACCACTCTCCAACAATGCGCTTAATGGGCTTATTGGCAGCACACCAGAACTTGCTTGTAAATAATCCTGATGCTGTTTGATGCTAATAAATTAGACCCATATATGCAAACACGGTAAAATCATAACAATATCCAAATCTGTGTAGGCAGAGGTGGGGTGGTGACAGGCAGAGATTTATGCTGCGAGCAATTGGTTGGCATCATCATTCACTCAGCTATCTTCAACCTTTTTTTATATGTTTAATTTCCAAATGTGATTGCTCCACTACTCTCGCTCATGCTGATAAATGCAAAGGATCATGGGTAAAGTAGAGCAAGATTAATACACATAATTTTTTAACTGGACAATCCCTCCCCACCCCACAAAAAAAAGTAATGTGCTAAGAGCTCCGGCGAGGAATAAAAGCTGGTATTGCCAGGACATGATGTAACTGAGTACTGTAAGGTAAATAAATGTAAGATCGCTTTTTCGCTCTATTTGGTCTGAGAGCCTTTTAGTCAAATAAAACACAGCCGAAATACGCGGCACTGAAAAACGACCTCGGTTCATTTCTGTCATTTATTTAACTGCGTGTGCGCTGACAGATGTGTCCACTCTGGTAACACATTATGTTTTTAAAGTCTTGGAAGTGTGTATATGTTTGCTCTGAATAAACGTGCATTCACTGAGAAGACATTTAAAGAATAATTATTTAGCTGCAAAATGCATGTGTGGATATAAAAGAAACAGCAATTCATACTTACATACACACACACACAAACACATGCATACTGATATCAGTAAAAGATAGGAAGCAACAAATGAAGTTGCGCATTTCACCGGCAATAAATATATTGAAGCTTTCAAATATGGGATAGAAACTTAATGATAATAGTAATAACCCCTCAGTAAGAAAATACATACTTCTTGTGATGCTGCCTTAAAATAGATTGATTTGTAGCTGTGGACAAATAAACGTGTGTTCACGTGAAGTGCTGCAGTATGCATGTGCATGTGTGTGTGTGTGTTATAAATGGGAAAGAGAGAATTCACCTCTCAAAAACACTCTTATACCTACGAGATTAATTACAAGTGCTGTGAATCACTGTGCAATTAATGAACTCATCCTCAGTAATGAGTGTGTGTGTGTGTGTGTATGTGTGTGTGTGTGTGTGTGTGTGTGTGTGTATGTGAACTGTGTGTCACACAGACAGCACCTCCATCTCTCCACCTCTCGGCCTGTCCCCTCTCTAATTGCTTCCCTCTCTATTAAAATGCAGTCTGCTGTGACATCACTCAACCCTCTGTTAGAGCAGGCCAGCGCACTGGACAAACCACACACACACACATACATACACATACAAAGTGTATTTCATATGGACTGTTTTGTATTTGAGGGAACATTTCAGATGCTGGAAGAAAGCTGTAAAGATTCTGTCTCCTTCTAAAGCTCAGAGCCAGCCTGAACGCAGAGCGCCAGCAGCGTGAACAGAGAGCTGTGCCGAGGAGAACAGAAACAATGGTGATCTGGAGGGTGATTTAAATGTGTCTTTGTCATCACCAGGAATCTGAGCAACCTTCACATCTGCTGAGTCCTGCTGGTGAGCAGGTTTGTTTGTTGTGTTGTTGTTTGTGGATAATACTGGCTGAACAAAACAAGAAAGCTGAGTCTTACGTTTTATTTGCACCTTGTAGATCTCGACAAGGACTACTGATAATTGTTTTTATGTGAAAATGTAATAGTAATAAAAAAAGCCAAATAAAGTAAATGGACTAAAAATATATGGTGCTTTTCTAGTCATGTTGACCACTCAAAACTTTACTCTACAAGCCACACTCACCCATCCACACACACGTGGACACAACGCTCTCAGTCTATAGAGACATACAGAGATTTCTTTTTAATCTCACGGTGCGTTCTATCATACACGCACTGATGAGCACAACAAGGTAACGTGGGGTTCAACGTCTTCACCAATGACACTTCGACACTCTGACCGTGAGGCCAAGTACTGAACCAGGTTGGCAGATAAATGCCTGCTTCATTCAAAATGAACTGATTAAAAAAACGTAGAGAAGAAACGAGGATCAGATTTTTAGATTGATGTAATTCTGTGCCTAAACGGTCAGTAGCGCTGACGCATCAATGATGCTCACAGCAGAAGAATGTTTTCAGTTACACACCTGAAAGGAGGACTGGATAATATGTGTAAGGATTTGGGAGAAAAAGGTTGCTCTTCTGTGAGAAAAGAAATATCCTACATTCACCACCATCATTTATAGCTGCTTTTAAAGGGCCTATATAAACTCCATTATTTTATTTTGGAAACTCTAGTAGAACATTATAAATTAAATTACTTAATTAAAAAAAAATAGATAGATATAACTATTCCCAAGTGGTGCTTTGACATGAGTCTGCTGTGATTGTTCAGCCAGTGGGACAAACCAGTGAAGAGCTCTGTCTTTGTTCTAGACATAATCAGCTGTTCAGGATATAACGAAGTAACCAAAGATTAGACATCAGACGGGACAGAACTGGACCAGTCCGGGTAGTTCCAGGACATCTGTGGAAAATCCACTTCTGTCCATTGATTTTTTTTTTTTTAGCATTATTCTCATTTTATGTTATGTTTCACTTAAAAAATGAACACGAGTAGACTGAAAAGTGAAAATGTTGAATTTTGTATGATAAATAAAACAACAAACACACAAAAAAACAACCTTTTCTGTTGCGGACATAAAAGTCCGGAATCAAATACGATTAAATGAACTTACTTTTACTCTGAAAATCTATACTTCATGAACACTGAGTTCACTTTTCTGTATCGATCAGCCGTGTTTTTCCTGGAATCTGCCATAGGCATCTTAATGTTATAGTATTGAACAGTTTTTTTGACCGTGATTATATAAATGCATAATGAAAAACGTGTTGATAACCCAGAATTTACCTTAATGTCCAACACCCCATCTCCTCTCTTTTTTCTCATCGTCTCTCTCGGAGCTAATCTGATTGCTGAATAAATCATGCCAACATCAGTGCGGGTGGAATATGGCCTACTGCTGCACACACACACACACACTGAGGTGAGAGTAGTGGTGTACTCCTCGGTGATCATGAGGACAGTGGATAACAGATCTCTCTTTTATCATTCCCTGACTTTCCCTGACATTTAAAAAGCCATTAACACCACCAAGATTCGCCCTCGTGTACATTTCATATGGAAGCATGGCTCCAACACACATACGTGCCTGCTTGCCGTGGGGCGTCCACACTTGAACGTGCATGTGTGTGCGCGAGTGCTGAAATGATGTGAGTGATAATCTAAGCCCAAACGATACGGACAGAGCAGTGAATTATTCCTTAATAAGCCTTTCACACCTGCCCCTTGTTCAGTAAGATTAAAGAAAGACTTTAGGCCGGTGTATTGTAACAATGATGCTGACACACTTATCAGACTTTGCTCAAACCACTGACATTTTGAAGCGCTGATATCCTTGATCGTACAGTAAGTTTCTGTTGTCTTGGAGCGAATGCCTCTATGAATGGCAATTATTCACCAATTCATCCACACGTACACGGCCATACTGTAAATACTAACAGCATGTTAGTGTTTACTGCTGAGTACTGTATTAATTTATGGCCCATTATTGTAAAGCCCATTGTTACAAAGCAAGGGAGCATTTATTGTAATCAGAGAACTTATAGAGACTGGAAACACTGCTAATGTATGTAATGTACTCGCCAGCAGTCTGCCTGACACGACTGTGTGCTGGCTAATGCAGCCGGTGACATATGGCCTCGCCTTTGTTGTTAGCATTTATTAACGGCGAGCGGCGGCCCGAGTGCGAAGCGGCTACGACTAATTATATTCCATTGTGTCTGTGTGGAAAACAAGAAAAGAAACATGCGGCGCAGCGATCACAGTGGTCACCACTTAATCAGAAGGATATTAACATGAATTTGAAACTGAGGCATGTCGTCCCGGCTGCAGCAGGAGTCACGTCCGTCGCTGATATACAGCGGATGCAGATATTGAATTCTGTCATTTAAATGTATGTTATTCCAAGTCTGCAGACAGTCGAAGAGCTTTCGGCGATTATGGATCGGCCCTTTTTAAAATGGCTTTAAATCTCACGTCCCTGAGGGCACGCAGACACGTTTGGAAGACGGAAGACGTGTTTGCATAGGAGAGGAGAGACAAAGTCAGAGAGGGCTTTGGGGAGGCGTCGACTCCTGCTTTAAGGCTGTAGGGGTCATCTGTGTGAAATATCAGGCATATTCCGGGACAAAAAGGGGGGGAAAAGAAAGAAAACTACATGATGGAACACATGTCATGTAAAAATACTAGATTTTGATGAGAGGGACAGGTTTGTCTGGAGTCATTTTTATATTGTTCATGTCGTGGGAGAGATGGTTTTGTTTCGGGAAACTAAAGCTTGAAACATACTCTGGAAACACCCGCTAAATTCTGGATAAGTATCGGGTGAGTGACAGGTGGTGGATGAGGAAGTGTTGAAGGAAAAAAGGATCCAAACAAGGGAAATTTATTCCTCTCCATCATCTCCTATAAAGGTCTGCTCAGCAGAAGATACGACGCCAACAGAGTCTGACTAGCTCTTAGCCGCACTCCTAATGCTGCAGGCCAAGCAGTCTGCAACTCCAGATAGTAGGTGTGTTTACCACATCTGTCTTCATCGGGTGTGAGAAAGTTTGGCATTAATTCACATCTCTGTTATTAGAGTTTCCACTTACTCTAATAGGCGGCTGCGCTTATCTGCCCTCGTGAACATAATGAGCTCAAACGCTGAAGATGCTTCCCTTTTTTTTTTTCTTCCCTCCTTAACCACAGTTTTGTCAATCGTCCTCCTCTGTGAGGATACTATTATTTTGTATTCAGCATATTGTTGTGCTGTTTTGCAGAGAAGTGTAATGCACTGGGTCTCACCCCATTTCCACCACGCTGCTCGCTTGTAAGTCAGGCAGGCAGCCAGATGTCCTCCCACTAGAGAGAAATAGATGAATGGTGTGTTTGGAAGAAAGGCACAACAAGAGTCATGTTTTGAGTCAGAACACTGGCGCGACGTAAGTTAGGGATATGAGAGAAGACAGAGCGAGGAGATGAAAAAGATGAGTCAAACCTTACAGAGATATGATCATGAAAGGCCATGAAAGAGGTGAGTGAGCAGGTTAGAGACGGAGAAAAACCCAGTGAGTTATCGGAAAGATGGAGTGAGTGAGATGTTTGAGAGGAGAGCTGCGAGACAGACAAGATGAGTTATAGACCCGGAGAGAGGGAGCTTTCACACATGCAGACAGCCTGGTGATTTAGGGTGAAAGGACACAGAGACGAGCTCTGCTGCAAAAGGTGATAGACCTAAGGAGGTCTAACAAATCCACTGCAAAACCGCGGCATCCGTGGCGTTGGCTCTGGAGCATCTGCGCCTGCTCTCTACTCTTATCTTATCAACACAAGCATTCATGCACCGCGTGTTATGCAGACAAGTGCATCGAAACAGCACTTTGGGATTAGATAGAGACCCTTTCAAAAGAAAATAGCACATTTCTGTCTGCTGTAAATCCACAGAATAATGCACAAGCTCTGAGTAACAAAAAAAAAAAAAGAGAAAACATTAACTGTATATGTCATTTGTTAGACAAAAGCCAAAAGTTATTTTTCTGTGCGCTGTGGTTGGGCAATCAAACAGAGCAGCTGAAGAATCATTATATCAGAATATCCCTAGCCGAGACGTTGTTTCTTCGGGTGTTTCTACAGTGTGATCCATATGAATGCGGGTGCACCGAGACTCCCAGATGGCAGAGAACTTGTGGAGAAAGATAATGTCTACAATCTGAGAGGATGTTTCACAGATGAGGCTGAGACTACCTGTGTCCTGCTTGCTACGGCTTAGTTCATGCTGCTGTTCCAGCGATGGGATGTGGTGTATTACTGACAGAAACGAGACTAATAGTTTAGAAAAAGACTTCACCAAGTCCAAACAGATAGGATTATTACGGTTCTTTCCTGCATAACCACCAAAGCGTCAATCATTCCTCGTCTTTTGACAGAGTTCACAGGTAGGACTGGAAACTGGGTGGGAGAAAAATGTGATCTCAGGGCGGCGCTGCTTCTTCCTCCACACATGGGAGACTGTAGGGATACACTGATTACTTTAAGAGATAATAGATCCAGTTTCTTTACTTTCTAAAGTTTATTTTTGAATTTTTTAAACTTATTTGACAAAATATATTTAAAGTTCCAGTTTGAAGCGTCTCAAATCTTAACACAGCAGCAAACAAGAACTTCTGATGTTTCCTGCTAGAAAGCTCTTTGCCGCCAGAAACAGATGGTTGGTCTGCACAGCACCAGTGCACACGCGTGTATGAACGTGCACACGCTGCTCTTTCAGGGTGAACACATTTCTAACACTGCATCCTCTGAATAACACCATTTCTTTGGTAAAAAAAAAAGAAGATAAAAAGAGAGGGATGCAGTTTAATGTAACCAGGGTTCTTTATTCAGGATGGAGGGATGGACCGTTTGAAAGGCTGCACCTGAGATTTAACTTTCAGTTTTGGCTGTTTGTTTGTGGCTGCTGCTGAAAAAGGGTCAGACTGTAAATGACCTCTGTAATATTCTCTTGGTAATATGTGTGACACCACAAAAGAAAGCAACAATCATCATCATAATAACAACTTATTGTTTGCTTTGCCAAATAAACACCAAAGAAGGTCAAAGCTTCAGAGATACATTGAACTGTATCCCTCGAAGTAAGTCAAGTTTCAGAAACAAACTCCTTTCATGGTCATCATTGCGATTACATTTTATATTTTTACTGAACTGCCACCGAAGACACCATAACGATAAAAAAGAAAATACAAAAAATAATAATAATAATGGGAACAGCATGTTTAGACTGAGGTTTTGCAGCACTTTGCTAGAATCATGATATTCCAGGGAAAAACAACAGCAGAAAAAGACTAAATCAAGTAAAGGAAGGGATGTTCGAGTGGATGATGAGCTCTCTGGTGAGGACAGTTCCAAAAATAAATGTTTGAATTTGACAGCGCACATGCTGAGCATCACATTGTGTCGGCAAACTCTGCCACAGTCGAGTAAACCGGTGAGATTTATTTTCATGTCGTGTGTGGGTCTGCGCTCGTGCACAGACGGCGTTTCAGTAGGTATTTAGCAGGTATTTGTATGGCAGAACGGTTGTATCTATATTTTGGCGGTGTAAGGCGGTCACTAATCCTCCTGACCTTCTGGCTCATTTGCATGCACCCTCCCCGCTCTGATGAGAGATGTCATGACCTTTATTAGCTAATTAAGAAACATAACAGAAATAAACCTGACAGGATGGAAATGGCCACGCACACACGCACGCACGCACACTCACTCACACTCTCAGCGTGGTTGCTGACAGGATGCGAACGAGGTGAAAAGGGAGCAGACGGGCAGCCGAATGGAAAAAGACACAGGCGAAAGAAGAGAAATTTGGCATTCATCAAATGGAAATCCCAACTGGTCCGCAATCCACATATTGTACAACTGTGCACAGATTTCCCGTAAGACTCTCCGGCAGCCTCTTGGAGGAAAGCGCTGCCACACACACTTGTCGTCATTACATTCCCCAGCAGACGTTTGAGCTTTATAGTATTATAGAGGGAGTTTCTCTTAATCACATACTGAGCTTCTCCAAATCTTTGTGTGGTGGAATAAATGAAGTAAATCTCCCTGCGTGTGCTGTCTGCTGCCACTTAAGTGTAGTCGGCCTCTTGTTCTTTCCTCCCTCTCCCACTAAGAACTCATAATAAGCTGTTGGGCCCCTCAGGCTATACTGTAGGAGGAGGTGGTGTGTGTGTGTGTGTGTGTGTGTGTGTGTGTGTGTGTGTGTGTGTGTGTGTGTGTGTGTGTGTGTGTGTGTGTGTGTGTGTGTGTGTGTGTGTGTGTGTGTGTACAAGCTCACCCACATGCACTTCACGCTTAAAAAAATATACTGAAAACTTTGCAACGACCAAATCATTGAAGCACACACGTTAGATTGCGAGGAAAGCTCAGATGCACGAGCTGGAGGTGTTATCTGTCACAACTCCCGGTGCTCATCGTACATTAATCTGAGCAGTAATCTGCACAGTGGGCAGATTATCATCTGACAAGCACTATTGTCAAATTGGCGGGATTACGCAACTTGCTCCCCACCCACGGTGTATCTCACTGCTGAACGGAAACACACACACACACACACACGCAGCTCCAAACTAGCTCTAAAATACTGTTTTGTGCTTTCTGAGATCTTTTCTGAAAACTTACTGAGTTTCGTCTGTGTCAAACATGATATTTAAAAATAAATGTAGAAAACAATCACAATTTATTATAAATGAACGAGCCTGACTTCAGAGACAAAGTCACATACTGTGTGAGGCTGAATGAGAGAAAGTGAGAAATTTGAATGGTTGTGTGGAGAAAAAAACCACACACGTGGAAAAAGATTGAAGGCTGCAGTGTCTCAGTGCTGCGGGGTGTCAGTCCGTCTCTGTCACCCTGACAGGCCGGCAGCGGCGGGGGGGAGCCCCGAACAGCTCCGTCCACACTGCTGCTCACAGGGGCTTCACACGCTGACAGACAGAGCCCAGGGCTGTGCTGTCCACGGCACATCACTGTCCGACCACTTACTGCACTCCACCACTCCCTCCTGCTTCCATCACCTATGTGGGTCATTTCCCATATCCTCAGTTTTGAAACATGGGTATTTCAGAGGTGGCGTTCAGCGAAATCAACGCCGTAAATTGAAACAAATTGTTCCTTACAGGTATTTGTCAAATCTCATTACGAGTGGAGCTGCGTGTACACGTTTACTGCTTTCCCTTTGGAAATGTCTAAGATACCATGGTTACAAATTCAACATAGGGCCAGTACTCAGATCGGGGGGTGCAGTTATGAATTGTAGTACGACTGAGTCAATTGAGTAGCTTTGCTGTCAAAAATTAAATCCTATTCTAGTCAGCTATGGTGACCAGAGGTGGGTAGAGTAGCCAAAAACTGTACTCAAGTAAAAGTACTGTTACTTCAGAATAATATGACTCAAGTAGAAGTAAAAAGTAGTCATCCAAATAATTACTTGAGTAAAAGTAAAAGAGTACTTGGTGGAAAAAACTACTCAAGTACTGAGTAACTGTTGAGTAACGTCTGATTTATTTTTTTAACACAACCATTAAAACAGACAAAAGTACAAAATAATCATCTTCAGGCAAATTAAATCAATACAATAATTAAAAAAAATAAAATTAATAAAAAATAAGTAACTTAAATTAAAATAATCTTAAAGTAAATTCAAGTACTTTAATAAATAATAAAATGAATAAAAGAATAACAGAATAAAGAAATAAATTAAGCACAAGTAGAACAAAATTTCAAGCCTTTGTACTTTTCTTTTTCAACCAGGCAGAACTAGAACAAGCCCATGAACTCATATAAACTCTGTGTATGTTTGAGTCTGTGTAAATGTGACAAAACATGCAAAAACAAACATTTTTCCCAAAGAATCACCCAGTGATGTCATGAGATTGACGCGTACGTGGATAAAAGGGATAAAAGAAAAGTAACGAGCTCAATGTAGCCTAATGTAGCGGAGTAAGAGTAACAGTTTCTTCTTCACAAATCTACTCAAGTAAAAGTAAAAAGTATAGTGATTCAAAACTACTCCTAAAAGTACAAAATTTCCCAAAACTTACTCAAGTAAATGTAACGGAGTAAATGTAACTCGTTACTACCCACCTCTGATGGTGACACACATGAAAGATCGGCTGCGTTCACTTTAATTTTCCCTATTTGCATGTGGTCAGGAGTTCAAACTGGAAATGTGGCGGATTAAAAGTCTGTGATTTTTGGGTATTTCCTTTCATTAAAGATCATGAAAACAACAGGAGGAGGATCAAAGAGGGTCATAATGCAAAGAAAGGTGAGCAGTAGTTCTATATTTAGTCATAATCGTTTCATGTCCTTCATATGGCTCATAGGTTTGCGTAGATCTTCCTCCGATCTGACTGTGAGGTCAAAAGACGTCACACAGGACGAAAGGTCAAGTGAAACTAAAGTTGTGCAAATTTGACTTGACGAGAGTGTTAAAAATTATATTACTTATTATAAACCAAGACTGAAAGTTGCAACCGGGATTTTCCTGCTAATGGAAAAAAAAAAAAGTCCATCAGGAGCATTAAATTATGGTTTCTACAGCTGGATCTTTTGTTTAATTTATATGAAATAATGACTCAGTTTTCAGTCAATGACAGTATATTCCAAAGCAAGTTCCCAAACTGTCCAAGAGGGAAAGCTTGGACATACATTTAGCAGGTTTATGTGTGCCGTTGTGCAGCATGTTGTGTCCTCCCCTTTGTGAAAGGCTTCCTTTGCTTTTCTTGCAGTGCGTTTGCTTGAATTGGCCAGCCAGGGCTGCGATTTCTATCCCTCTTATATTCTGGAAACACTCAGACAAAATGTGGCGCGCTGCGAGGAGCCTCGGGCCACTGCCATCAATCAGGAAGAAAACAACACACAGACCAGGTTGTTTCTGCACCATAAAACAACCTCTAGAACAGCAGTAGCCATTCAGCATCTGGGATGTACAATTATTAATAGTTTGATCCCCATCTCAGTATTTTTATACCGTTTTTCTTTTCATTCACCGTATCAGAAAAACTCAGACTAACCCGTCCAAGGTGCCTCACTGGATCTGAACCGACTCCAGACTAAAGCCGGAGCTTGAATTGTGAACATTTGTAATGTTTGCTTTACTTACTGGCTATAGGACCAGGGATAATGTTGTATAAATATTTGATGGTTTCCTATAGTAGTTGAGGAAGTGCAACATTAAGCCTGAGGATCATGGAGAGCTTTAAGTCAAGCTTTCAAACATGCTAACGCACATTAGGAACCCCCGCACATACAGACCCACTGCTCCGCCTTCTACGGCCACATCACGATCATGGAGCACCTGAAAGGGCCGGTTGTGGCAGCACATAAGGTTGCTGCATGGACAGCGGCCGCTCTGATGAGACGATTATGACTTTTAATGTCTAAAGGGCCACATAAATAGTTATGGCGGGCTGGATTTGGCCTGTGGGCCTTGAGTTTGACATGTGATCTAGGGTCTGCACAGGGAGATTTTTGGTTCAAGCTCAACTACACACCATGACCATGTCTTGATGACCAAAAAATAAGCTTTGCAAAAGCTGCAACTATTAGAAATCCTGTCAAACATTAAAAGGGAATAAAAGCAAGTTCCCTTAAGAACTGACTTGACCACAGTTTCTTATGAGAAACCTTGTTAAACACGTCACGTATCACAGTATTTTCAACTAGAACCCAGAGATCAACACTGTTGGAAAAACAGCTTTAACTAAATGATTTTGTGGTTGCACCCTTTACATCAATTGTTCTTTTTTTTTTTTAATCTAGGAAATTTGCAATGTTGACCAGTGTAAAAAATAAAGACAAAGAAGAAGAAAATGTGATCTTCAAGCCTATGAGCAGAGACAAAGAAGGTTTTCCTTTGCAGCGGCGTATGCAGATGGCAGCTGATATATGATGTTAACCTTTGCTGTTCTAACCTCCGCCTGTACCCCTGCCCAGCATACACATGCAGACGCACAAACTAATCATATTGATCCACCGCTACAGACACAGCCCTGTTGTTTTTTCTTCCTCTCACTTGTTCAAAATCAGTTTCCGTCAGCGAGAAATGATGAAAAATTGTCACTAAAGTCAAGATATATCATATGTGTTTTCTGTCTCTCTGATGGTAAGTAAACATGCCATACTGTAGGTGCTGCATATGTTTCACAAATTAATTTGATAAATGTGTTAGTCGTCCTTATTTTCCCTCGTTTAGATTGCTTGTCAGAGGCAACACTCTTCAAACAAATCGGCTCCCTGGGTTTTAGTTTCACTCGCCTCCTTGTCTGTTTTAGGGAGCGGGAAAAAGAAGATGAAGAAAGAAAGAGGATGCAAAGTATAAAGACAAATTGACGCAGAGGGATAAAGTGAGATATCAAAAGAGTGGATGGTAAGGGATGAACGAAATGGAGTTTCGGATGTGCCGTGGTCTCTGAGGCCAGAGTCCATATCACTCTCTTCTTCAGAAACAACAACCGCCATAAGAAGCATCAACCAGCCAACCAATCCGGGCTACGGTATTGTTCAATATCTGCTGGAAAAGAAAAAAAGAGAGGAAAAAAAGCTCTCTTTTTTATACACACACACACACACACACACACACACACACACACACACACACACACACACACACACACACACAATCACTTCTCACTGTTCATATCTGGAGAGAGAGAATGGAGCGTGTTCCTTATTGTCCCCTTAGTGGTGATGTGGGGGTGTGTGTTAGGGCTTGATTGTTGCTGGTTTACATAAGGGTATTAAACTCTAGCATAGCACTATCTATCTGAGCCAGGCAGATATATTTGTGTTGTGGCTCCTTTATGCATTTGTTATTTCCAAAGAGGATTGGGATGCACCACTGGAAGAGAGGATAGATAGCCTGCTGATATTACCCTCTTCCTCTCTCCTTGGCTTCCTCTTTTTCCTCTAAAAACCAAACTCTGTGTGTGTGTGCATGTTTGTGTATTGCCATTAGAAACAAAAATGGGTAATTAATTAAAGATGACTACACTCTGGCGCTATTGTCCTGTTCAACAACTCTAACAGTGTTTAGAAAAGCAGAATTCAGAGATATTACTTGTAATAATAAGTGCTGTGGTCTGAAATTATGGATGTATTATCCTTGCGTTGATGCATTTGTCTAAAACAAACATCACGAATAGATAATTATTGTTCATTTACAAACTTTACACAGTTCTTTATGAAAACTGTGTTTGCATACAGGCATGTTTAAAAAAAGAAGAAGGAAAGCTTCTTTAAATTTCACAGTTTTATGTATAATAATGAAAAATCATCTGGCCTTTAACAGGATTTAAAAATGATGATCAGCAAGTGTGAGAACCACTATAAAAGCTGGAGTTTTGTAAATATTTGTAAATATCTTGTAAATATTATCCGTTTATTTTGTGTTTACTACTTTTTTTTGTGTGTTTTAGCTGCTGCACGACTGAATTTCTCCTCTGGGAGATTAATAAAGTCTACTATTCTATTATTCTATTCTATTTTGTCACTTCATTGGTCTGCAGAGTTCAAGTGACTGCGGACACAATGTCAATAAGGAAAGACATCAGCAATGATCTTAGAGAAGCATTTGTTGCTTTACATATAACAGGGAAGGATAATGAAGCTAAACAATTTAGCTCAAGACAGCTGCTAGTATTCCCAGGAGTAGATGTACCAATACATTTGCCCAACGTTAGGACAAAGATAAAAAAAAGACAAAAAAAATCAGAAACATTTCAGAAAAAAGTCAGAGCAAAAGTTCTCTATGAAAACTGTTATTCTAATGCAATACACAATGATGTCCTGCAAACTCAGACAACAGTCATCATTTATATGAAGCAGCACAACTGGAAGCCAGTCAGGGCTCATTTGACGGCAGCTGTGGTGGTCCAGTGTTAAAAGTGTACAGCATGTGAGGTAGACTGGTTAGTTAAACTGGACGTTTTCCCAGTGCACTTTCTAGATAATTTCTGTATACTTTGCGTACTGCTTACTACATCGTGCCAAGATCTGTCCGTATCAGCTGTACATGATGCAACTTTGGAAATGCTCTCATCAGCCTTAACATGCTGTTGACTGATACTCTGACATGCTACTCCTAGATACTGGGGAGGGCAGTATTGCACACCGGTCTCCACCATTCATACAAATGTAAATTGTAGCATTACATTCTTAGTTATATCTAGGAAAGGTATCATGGCATTGCAAACGACAGAACTTCGTTTTTTGTCCCCTGGTTATTTATTAGGCAGCGCCAAAGAGCCAGAGATTCAAGTCATTTAACACTGTTTGAAACAATGAATAAAAAGGAAAAAGCAGACATAGAGAGTGCACATTACGATGAAGTCATCACTAAATCATCAGCCCGCTTTACAGTAAAGGATATGATGCCCTTTAGATTTGTAGAAAAGCCAGAGTTTAAAGAGCTGATGAAAGCAGCGGGGCCCCGGGGAAGTGTGGGTGGGGGGGCTGCCACCCATCCATCGGTCATCGGTGGGTATATCCCAGACAGGTCATCAGTCCATCTCAAGACACTGATAGCATTTTTATTATTATTTGATTATCTATACATATGTGGTAACATCGGCAACGTGAATTATTTTGGCCCAGATAATCCTGTTGTGTACGACGGAGTATTAGGGCCAAACTAAGACAAAAAAAATTGGAAATTACGAGAATAAAGTCATAATATAATGAGAATAAAGTCGTAAAATTACGAGAATAAAGTCGTAATGTTGTGAGAATAAAGTCGTAATAGAATAAAGTCATAATATTATGAGAATAAAGTCGTAATATTATGAGAATAAAGTCGTAATATTATGAGAATAAAGTCGTAATATTACGAGAATAAAGTCGTAAAATTACGAGAATAAAGTCGTAAAATTACGAGAATAAAGTCGTAATATTGCGAGAATAAAGTCGTAATAGAATAAAGTCGTAATATTATGAGAATAAAGTCGTAATATTACGAGAATAAAGTCGTAAAATTCCGAGAATAAAGTTGTGACATTACGAGAATAAAGTCGTAATGAATAAAGTGGTAATTTATGAGAATAAAGTCATAATATTATGAAAATAAAGTGGTAATTTATGAGAACTCTAACAGGAAGAGCAGTCTTCTCCCTGTGTTAAAATGAAGAATATTGAGCATCTTGTGAAGTTATATTTATATATCTATAATATATTACAACTTTATTCTCGTAATATTACGACTTTATTCTCATTACATTATGACTTTATTCTCGTAATTTCCTTTTTTTGTTTTTTTGTTTGGCCCTAATACTCCGTCGTAGTTGTGTTACTCGGTGTTGTCTGTGTTTTTTTCTGGATGTTAGTTTGGTCCTGACTCAGCAGCTGTTCGTCTTGATTGCTCTTAAAACAGAGATTTTAAATCTTTAAAAAAATCTGCATTCAAAACAAACAAACAAACAAAAAAAACATAATACTCCCACTTGTGTGGTCACCTATAATCAGGCAACGCTTGAATGTCTGTAAGATAATAACTATAGCTGCATGTACAACTAGTTCATCCTGGCTTGGTTCAACCTGGATGTTATTTGGAGAATTCCCTGATCTGCATGTGTCTGTGGGCTTCTGAGGATCAGGCAGGAGAGGTTAAATCAAAGTGGAGTCAATAACTTCATCCCTCCCTCCTGGTCTGCTGTGTTGTGCTGCTGGGAACGCCCGCTGCTCCCCCTCTGGCTCGTGAAAGAGGAGGACAGGATGGGGTTCATCACTTTCACAAACACTAAAGGATGGAAGAGTGCTGCCGCTAATACAGAGGATGATCTAAGTCTGTGAGGTGCTCGCACAGAGGAGCACATTCATCTGCACACATTCACCGATAAAAAGGCTTCCTCACTTTGTCAGAGAATGATAATGAGCTAAATTCTCTTTTCTCCCAACCTGAGAGCCCAAGTCCAAGTCATGGCCACAGCCCCGGCTAAATCAATATCATCATCCATAATCTTTATTGTGGGATGAAACACAGCATAAATCAGCACAAAGCCTTTCACACATCCCTCTTTAGCAGCTTCCAGTTGCATGCAGCACTCTCCTGGGCCGGACACGCTTTCTTTCTGGTACAGAGAAGACGTGTCCCAGTGTCTCCGGGCTCTGCAGCACCTGCCCATGCATATGATTACACATTTGTTTTGTTGTTTCTTTTGTGCTCTATCTGCTGAAGATGTCAAAGGTTAGCGGAGAATAAAATGCAGGTGTGGGACACTGTTAAAACTGTTAAATCTTCCAGGGAAAAGTGTGAG
This sequence comes from Cololabis saira, assembly GCF_033807715.1. Lineage (NCBI taxonomy): Eukaryota > Metazoa > Chordata > Actinopteri > Beloniformes > Belonidae > Cololabis > Cololabis saira. Next base: position 40,085,477 of record NC_084591.1, on the reverse strand, counting down.
TTTTAACTGGTCAGAGGTGTGGGAACACATCCGTGTGAGTTGTTTTGTGTGCATGTGGGGTTTTTTTCCCCAGCTCTAGGTCTCTTTGAGTGTGAGTAATGAGGTTTGGAGAAGAAAGCTTAGCCAAATCCTCTCATCAGTCTTCACTCCTTCAATACCAAATCAGCAGGCTAATTCAATACCCAATCACAGGGCTAATAGCATCCAGCTGAGAGAAGAACCAATGAGAACCTTGAGATGAGAATGGACCTTTGGGAATAACTAACTGGACAAAAAGTTAGTGCAAAACAAGGGCAGAATATCTCTCTCAGTAAAGAAAATCTGCCATCAAATGAGTTCACTCTTGTCTGCGCTAAAGCCGACTAAAGATCCCTCATCAAACCCTTTTCTGTCTGCTTCAGCGCGTCAAATGGGTGAGGGGGACTTTAGATCCGAATCAGATGCCAAAACGTACTAAAGGAGAGGCATTTATGTCAGTTCCTCTGGTGTGTGTGTTTAGTACCCTTTTCATTACAGAATTACAGCCGTGTTTCGGTGTTCCACTACGCTCACGTCTATGACGTCTCACATGCAAACACACTCACGTTTTCCTCAGTCATTCGTCCCTGTGGTGCTGTGAATGGTGGGTACATAAGTGCACGGATCTGCAGGAGTGTCCCAGCCATTGTAGTGTCACAAATCCCCTCCTCCTGACATGCACTGAATAAACTGTCACGGGCGTTATATAGTGTCTCCATAAAGCCTACCATCAAACAGTTACTACCTCCATGGCTTCAGTCCACTGCACCAACAACACAAACAAATCACTCTGTGGTGCGTCCCAGTCTTTTCAGGTAAGCGTGTGTGTGTGTGTGTGTGTGTGTGTGTGTGTGTTTGTGCAGTATTCTGTGAAGTACAGTCCATACACGACTGTGTTTTCTGATATGATCACACACCATATAACCTCTCTGTGTTGCTCATTTGCAGTCCATTTTGACCTCCCTCTCTTACCCTCACTAAAAGCTTTCATGTGTGTTTCATATCACACGTTCAGCCTTTCTTCTTTGTCGCTGTTCAGTTTTGTGTTTGTTCTTATAAAAGATACATCAGTGTTCATCACATTTGTGTCGGTGGTGTGGTTCCAAAGTCGACTCGATGTCAGTCAAACGGAGAGAGACTGTACATGAATGGGAAATGATCACTACCTGTATAAACTAAAAGTTACGACATGGGTTTACCTAAGCAAATGGGCATGACCCTCCCACTGGAAACAAAAGCGCAGTGATTGATAGTTTTTCATATAAACAATTAATTTAACCATATCTGATGCATTCCTAAAACAACGATGGCGGAGGAGACATCCAAAGTTAAGGGCGCACTTATTTTTTCCCAACACTTCACAGAAGTTGGTGTTTTTCAGAAGCGCAAGTGCTAAGTACAACTGTCGTGTGTGCCTGGCAAGTGCACACGATAGTGTAAACATCACAGGGACAGTGACCATTGGTTTTATGCTCCGTCTCATGCTAGCAAGAAGAGAAAAAAAAAATCAATATCAGCTGATTTCACTGATTATTGCGCAGAGACAGCCTCAATTGTTGGTACCTAGTTTGGCATTAGCTTTTCTATTTCTGGGCTGCAGATGCTCCGTCAACATCTTATTTCCCCTCACATCTACACCTATTAGCACAAGTGCATGAAGTGACTGAAAGGTGCCGTGTGCAGTCATGAGCTACAGTACACGCCTGCAGGAGATCAACCAATGGAAAAACACTTCAGGTTTCCCTTTTTGCGATTTTCTGTCTTTTTTATTCTAACATAACTACAAGGTTTCTGAGTTATATAGAGGCAATAAAATGAACACAATATTGTGACTTTAACCGAGTTGAAAAAATGTTGGGGGCATATAATGAAGAAGACCTTACAGAGCGGTTGGACTTTCCCATAATTACTGCAAGATACTGGACATTTCATGCATCTCTGGATGGAAGTTATTGTTGTGACATTATTTAGATAATTAAGCCTCAACTACAACAAATGTATTCTGTAATCAAAGATGTTCCAATGAAACATCGCATTGGCTATTTCCTTTGGCCAAAAATCAGGGTTTATTTCAAGCTTGTTTTGCTGTTTGTGGTTTTTAATATAAATATACGGTAATGTAAATCTGACTGGTTGATGGCATGCAGAGCCCTCCGCTCCTCACCGTCGTTTACTGGTGTATTACACCAACCAAACATGAAGCGAGCGTCACCTCTTCAGCTATCACAGTGCACCATACCTGACATTTCTGGATTTGTCTTGACATGTGTTACGGCTTCGGAGCCACGTATGTAAGAGATCACTTACTAATGCAGGAGGAGTGTGCTGTGTGTACCATGAAAACAAATTTCCTGCTCTCCATCAGAGAATAAGCGTAGCAACCTTAAAGCACTTAACATTTAATGATATACTGTAGAACAGTGTGGGAGTATGTGAGGAGGAAATTCCCTTTAATCTTCTTCATGGCTACATCATCTTTTATTGGTGGACAAAGTGAATCTCCAGCCTCCAGCCTCAGTAGCGTAGAAATGACAATTGATTTGCAGGTTATTTCCTGCTTCCTGTGAGCTAATTGAAATAAAGTGGGACGGTAGACTCAGTCGCCGCAGCATCTATCAATACTGCAGTTGCGGAGTGGAGAAAGCGTCAGGCCCACTGCGGTGCCTTAAGCAGCCCCACAGAATATTAGTTTCATTGTTTGGTCCTTCACCACGTACGTGCACGTGCATGTGTGCACATGCTGCCTGATGTATTAGTGCCCCTTTTAATGACTGTGTGTAAGTAAGCACAACAAGCAACGACAAATGGCTGGAAGTGCATATGCTCTGCACCTGTGTGTGTGTGTGTGTGTGTGTGTGTGTGTGTGTGTGTGTGTGTGTGTGTGTGTGTGTGTGTGTTAACCTGCACCTGTTTGTGTATTTATGTGCTCACTGTGATTTTCTTTTTCTTCCCCTATTCATCTGATAGAAAGTATGCAGAGCTGGTGTTTAAATCAAACCTATAACACGGGTCATGAATACATGAAATCTGAGTGCAACTTAATGCATCTGACAAATGAGAGTTATAGGTTTTTAGTGTGTAATATCAGATCAGAGAAAAATGTACTTCCTGGCTTCCTGTTGTGTCTACAACGGCACAAATGCTCGCAAGGGCTTTACTTTTTTAAGATGAAGCTGAACAGAACTGTCTTAACTTTAACATATTCTCCATCATAACATTTATAGCAATGACAAGAATATTTTATACAGCATAATACAACAAAACAATACTTATAATCACATCATCAGTGAAAAGTTAAACAGCCCCGAGATGCGAGGACCCCTTGGTATCTCCTCTTCATCTTAGAGCAGCACAAAAGTACCTTTTTTATTTCAAAATGTCAGTCTCATTTGACTTTTTGAATATTTTTAACAGCACTTTTGAGCCCTCGAGGTCTGTCGTTCCTACGATCGGCAAAACCCAGTTCAAGTGACTTTGGACCCCGGTCCCAGTCATCTCTCACAAAAACTGCCTATCGCGTCACTGCACGGTGTCACACGTCAAGAGTGATGAAACTAGGTCAAAGAGCCACAATTAATGTCACAACAGAAGTTGCTAAGAGAGCCAAGGAAGTAATGTGTACCAGAAAATGAGAGCAGGACCAAGCAAGAGATCAAACAAATCTTACAGTGTCATGGAAGTGATTTAACCTGAATAGTAAGAGTACTAGAGATAAGTATAGAATAAATACTGATAAGCGTATAAAAGTTCATGTATGGGAGGTAACAGAAGAATAAGCTTTAATTGCGTATTTGCAATTAAAGTTCAACAGGAGTTGAGTCTTGTTGCCTTAAAACTTACTTAAACATTAAATTGGTAATTGTTTGAAGTCAGAAGTCCAGCCCGACATCTTTTCTTTTATATAAACTGCCCTAGGAGCTGAAATGAACCTGACCCGTCACATGATCACAGTCTATGAAAACCTTTGTCTATGAAGATTATTTTTGTAAACCTGGGTTCATTTCGATTAGTTTATTTTCACTTTTACACACAGATTGCATTCTTTAAACACACCATATTTCCACCTCAGTGCACGGTTTTCTCAAATATACACACAGTTAGTTTACCTTTGAAACCATTTCAAAAACAGCTCCTCTTCATCCGGCTGTTCTCTTACTGTACTACAGTAATGATTTCACCCAATGGCTTCCAATCGTCTAATCAAACTCTCATTAGAGAGCAAGATATACTGAATCATCATTAAATCTATCTGCATATTACCTGTGCTGCTACACTTAGCGCTGAATCTCATTTGAATCTAATTTAAATCCCTCACATGAATCTCAATTAAACACAGATTCAAGTAAACAAAGCACTGGATGTACACACTCACACACTCACACACTCACACACTCACACACACGTACACACACGTACACACACGCCGCACCTGCTCTTATCATTGTTGTTGTTTTAACCGTGTTCGTTTTAATTAATTAGTTTTGATTCTCAAGACAAATCCTTTACAAACGCTAATACTGTAATTAACAATTATCGTACACTTAATATGCAGACGGAGATAATGAAACAATTAGAGAAACAGACTGTTTAAATGCTGCCTCTTTGAACTAGCGTGCATGCTCTGTCTTTCAGCGGTTTGTGACTTCAGTGAGCTCCCAGATTGGAAACGTTCTCGCAGCTTATAAATCAAACATCCTTCAAAGCAGAGAGACAAACTAACAAATTATTACTTGCAAAAAACGGTGTGTTCTCGGCACCGCTGCAACACCGCACGCGTGTTCACACGCAGATGTTACTTTTGTCTCTGCTGTTAACACAGGGGCCAATTAGCGGGCCACAGCTTTCTGCTCAGGCGTGCGTCAGGGGACCTATATGGAGCCCACGAGGCTGCGCCAGGCCTCGGGGTAACACAAGAATTATCACTCTTTTCATCTCTCAGCCTCTTCCGCATCTTTGCGTATAAGCGCGCAGAGCCACCGTCTCGCTGGCAACCAGCACCACGCACTTTTCTTCCCCTCCTCGGCCGTCTCCTCGCCTCCTCGCCACGCGGGCGTCCAGAGCGGCGGACAAAGAAAAAGCTCGGGAACATCGCAGAATGCAAACACATCAAACTCATTTACTCAGGTGGGGCGGCCAAATTGGACGTGGTTCGATAAACATATGCATAACCTTCATGTTGGGGTAAGGCAGTCGATGTGGTTCACTCGTAACCTTTGATCCCACTGAACTGTGTGCGTGGGCCAACTTTGTGAGGGTGTGCACTTTTAGGTAACGGAAAGGCAAAGTCATCACAATATGTGCTGATCAGAGTCTGTGTTGCACTTTGTATGGCGACTATTAGAGATGGAGCGTTAGGGGAGACCCGGCAGACTGCTGGAGCATGAGGTGCATGCGTGTGTGTGTGAGTGTGTGTGTGTGTGTTTTCACTGTGTGAGACTGTTTTATCCCTGTCGCTCCACTTTCCACTCCACTCATCCTTCTTTCTTTCCTCTTATCCCTGTGTGGCACCCTGCTGAGTGGCTGCTCGGTAGCTTACACACACACACACACACACACACACACACACACACACACACACACACACACACACACACACACACACACACACACACTCAAAGAGAAAAAGACAAAAACACAGGCTGCAGAGAGCTGTGGATCCCTGTTTCTCCTCCCCGCCACAGGGAGGAGAGAAGAAGGGGATGACAGCGAAGTGAGTGTGCACGTACGTGTGTGTGTGTGTGTGTATGTGTGTGTGTGTGAAGAACAGAATGAGTGGACACCTGTCCACTGTCAAGCCTCTGTCTACTTGTCTGTTTGCTATCCTGTAGGTTGCACGCCTTTTTTTATTCTGGCAGGCGAATCAAAATGTTGTAGAAGGAGAGCGCTACTCCTACCTCAGAGGGATAATCAAATACAGTGTAACCATTTGTTGCTGAATATTCCCTTTTTTTTCTCTGTGTGTGTCTGTGTTTTTTTCCTTTTGTGTGACGTCGGCAGGGGTAGAAAGACCAGAGTGGAGGCAGTAGATAAGATAAGTGTTCTTTATTTCTGACAGAGTCATTTAGCTGCGGATGAAGGGAAGAGAGGAGGAAAGGACAGAGAGGAGAGAGTTATAGTTATGGAGCTGTCGGAGGTTCGGGAGTGTTGAATGAAATGAGGTTCGGAGGGAACAGAGGGAAACAAAGGTTGGAGAGAGAGGAGGAAAGAGGCTCCTGCGTGACCTTGCAGTCACAGAAACAAACAGAAGGAGGAGAACCTGTTTCCTCTAAATCATTTTTTGTTCTGTTTTTTTTTTCTCTCCCCTCTCTCACTGCTACTCTGTTAACGTGTCAGCCTGCAGGCCAGTTGCTATATCTCCCTTCTTCTCAGACCACATCCCTGAATCACTGTCTTCCTCACTTTTTATTCCCCACAATGATTGAGGATGTACCTGCGTTTCAGTGCTAAATTGCACCACACTCAGACGCCGCTCCAGAAGCTCCTTCTCTGTCATATATTTGCTTGTACCGAGGCATCAAACTGCCACAGACCTCCTGTCACTTCTGCCATTTTCTTCTTTTCCCTCCATTTTCTCATATGAAGAAAAGTATTTATTTTCATTTATCAAAGCTTTTTACCCCTGAGAGGGGGGGGGGAGAGAAAACGCAGCGTCTGCAATAGTCAGGCGTGTGCGCCAGGGGGATGTGGAGCAACGCTGGGGGTTATTATGAGGAGACTGAAATGCGACAGGAGATTCCTCTGATTGGGAATAAAACATCATCTTATCTATTTAAATAAACCCCAACGCGGCTTCATCTCCACACAAATGTGCACACACTTGCACTAAAAATAAGAGGGTATGCACAGACCAGCACAAGAAAGCAAAGACCTCTACCGAAGCACACACACACACACACACACACACACGCACAAATGCACAAAAATAAAAGTGCAGAAGCCGGCAAATCTATGCATGTAAACAAACACAAGAGCAAATTCACAAAGGGACTTGTAGTAATTAAATTGCAATGATCGCCCTATTTTAGCTTTCACTTTGAAGATGAAAAAAATAGTGTTCAAGCAGAGACATGAGGAAAAACAGCTCTAATAGAACATGAAAAGGACATCTAATTATTCAATGGAGGCTAGTTACTGTAGGAAGGGAAAATTAAGATAAACAAATAAAAAGGTCCCATGCAAAAGCTCTCCAGCACAGCGCCGGAGAGTCAGTCGCTGATCATCTTGAACTTTGGTTACAGAATCGCTGCCAGATTACTGGGGAGTTGTGCTGCGATGAAGCAGTCCTGACCTTTGATCTCGGTCCGAGCGGAAGACCAGATCCTACTTCAGCCGCGCTACAGAGGCTGTTTTTAATAACCAGCTTGCATCCCTGCAGGAATGAAGTCTAGGGCTGTGCAAAAGATGGATCCACTGCAAAGTGTATACAGTATGTGTGTGTGCGCATGTGTGCGTGAGAGTGTGTAGATGTATGACAGTAAATAGTGAGAACAGGAACAGTGATGTATGTTGGGTCTGCAGTCTGAGGCTGCAGATGTTCACCCCAGGTGGTCTGACGCTAATAACATTCCACTTTTTACAAGCCCTTTAATTCACTCAAGATAAAGCCACATAAAATATATCGTAGAGAACGCTGTGCTGCACCCGTTTGCACCATCAAAACTCAACAAGCATGCGGAATTGGACTTTTAAACTTGCAGCATACTCAGTTTTTTTCTTCTACTTCTGATCTCACATAATTAATCTGGCATTAATTAGAAATACAAAAACGTGAAACATTCCCTGTAGAACTTCAGGACTTACCTGACAGAGTTATAACATGTGATCGTCACCCCTGATTAAGAGTCTATAAAACGGCCTGCATTTATACAGCGCAGCAAAGCATGGCAGCACTTTATTTCTATGTTTCCTTTCAGTCCCACACCTACTCTTACAAATAATATGTTTGTAGCCAATCTGGGGTTCAGAAACACGCAGACGTGCGAGCTCGTGCAGCAGCCGACCTTCTGATCGGTCAATGATGAGCTCTGCGTCCTGACATGAGTCTGTAGCTAATTTCCCTGTGTGGCTTTAAACACAGATCGTCGCTGATCTGTACAATCCTCCTTGTATGTGATGTTCTCTTTTGATTAATTATGCTGAGAAGAGAGCAGAGTGTTTGTATTTTCTGTAAATGATCAGAGTTGAAAAACATGTCAGGTTAAAATCTGATGCTTCGGGCTGTTTTAAAAAGTTTTAAAGTGGGTAATGAACAAGTGTCTTTGGTGGTATGCGGTCCTTCTCCCCCAGGGTTTGTTATGTTTGCGTATATCAATGAGAAACACTCCCTCTCTGCTCCTTCTCCCTTCTGTTTTCCTCCCCTTGCTGTGCGCATACGTCCACCAGGCTTCAACCAGAGCGTGAAAAGACACACAAAAAAGTCACAGTGATGTTCGCTACTCTACATATCGTACACCTACACTGAAAAAAAGATCCCACATGGAGTGAGACATTGGGAGGGTGGAGGTGTATCTTCACACAAGCTCTGGATTAGAAGTATCCCCCCCAGCTGTGGCATTTTATCAACAGAGAAAAAGTCAACTAAGAGACACAAATATTAACAAAAAGCACCATATGTATATGTTTCTTCCAAGAAGAAAAGCTTAAACCCATAGACAGCCCTTTGTTGAATTTTCTAGTACAAATAAAATAGAATAACATATTGTACAGCTTATGTTTCTGCTGTTACTAGAAAGCCAGCAGGCAGCCAAGATCAGAGGGAACGTAGAGACTTGCTCTGTCTCTTCTCTCCCTCCAAATGAAATGAAGGATTTTAAACATGCTCAACAGTCTCTGGCAAAACTTCCCCTACCACTCAACTACAAACACACACACACCCCTCATGCACAGTTTTTGCTCTGATGCAGTTAATACATAGACAGATTATTTCTTTCCCCAGGAGTACTGCTTTTGTCACAGGCGCCAGCTTGCCTGAGTTTTCTGTGGGTGATGCTGTGGAGAAGCAGGGACCATTAAAACACACTCACAGCTGCTGTGAATGCTCTATGTGCACGATAAAGCAAGGAGCCCATTTAATAAAGTTGTTACGCATTAAACAACAAAAACACACGGCGACGCTCCTCCTACAGCAGGAAACCTGACGGACTCAACTCGTCTTCGGGGTCTCACTCTGCGGACTTCTCCAAAGCAAATTACTGACCCCCGTCTTTAATGAATGAAAGCTTTGACTTTCGGAAACACAACTACAGCTCGTCTCCTCTGCACTCCTCTTTTCGGCTCTCCTCCTTTCAGCCCATTAAAAGCAGGCTGTGCTTTTTCTTTTCCCCCCCCGTTTCAGTCATGAATCTTTAAACAGCTTTTTTGAAGTGAGTGGGCAGGCTGAGTCTCTGCAGAGCACTGACCTGGGCTGCTGAAACACACACTCTGATGTAACCTATACAGACGCTGCACAGGTTAGATCCCATTCACATCCCCAGCATCTCCCTGGGACCCGTGTTTGATCAGCAGCTTTAGCTTCGGATCTTAATTTATAAAACGCTGGGTCACGACTGAGTTATTTCCATGTACATGCTGACGATAGCTGAGGATCTTTTAGGCTGGCTGGGCTCTAGTGGTGGAGTGTGTTTCCCCTGGAAATCCATTGATAGGAAAACAAGAGAGTGAACTGAGAGTTGTGTACATCTGCTCTCTGCATCTCTTTCTCTCTAGTGACACAACGGCATTTGCTTGTGCGGGGCGCGCGCACAGCTGCACACATGAACACACTCTAGCACACACCTCCAACAGTAAATAAAGCAATGCAGTCAGGTCACAATCACAGTAAAGCACACAAACAACTACCATCTGTCTCACTGTCTCTGCCTGTATGAGTCAATGAGCCTCACTGGCTCACAAGTTCATACTACGCTGCCCAAACACAAAAGGTTTCAGCACTGCTGTTTTAAAAATGAAAAAGCAGAACATCTTTAAAGGGTTACAGGCTATTCATTATTTTTCTCCCATTCTCTTATCACTCTCTGGTTTCCGCTTTGCCGGACTCTGTCCCTCCTCTTCCTGTAAATGAGTGATTTATCAGCCTTAATTGCTGGCAGTGGTTCATGTGGTCATGTGACCGCACCATGACAGCGTGTGATAAATACACCCTGGAAATTAAACCCTGCGTTGCAAACAGAAAGGCGCACCGCTTGCATGGCATCTGCAAAGCCAGAGCGCGTTCGGATGCTGACAAAAATAGATTTGCTCCAATAAAAGCATCACTTTCGAAGCAAAATCTGAGCTCATCTCTTGCCTTCATCACTTGTTTTAAAATGCGGTAATAAAAGACATTTATCAAAACGAGACAAAGGGCAAAAGGGAAAAATGTACAATCAATAATAATAGGCCAAATAAATCTATTGTTGTGAGGTGTTTCATTACGGTGGCCCGTAAACAGTGGGTGCGCACACGGTCTCCCCCTCTCTCTGTCCCACACACACACATGCACACACACACACCCTACAGAGGAATCTATCACTCCAACTTGCATGTGTTTCCCCTCACAGCGCTGGGCTTCAGGATGCTGACTGAAGGCTCTGCAGTGCTGAGTTCATGCATCTTATTGTTACATGAAGCCAGTTCTCAACCACTGACCTTTTTATTCACTGCACTATACATTGTTAAAGTAATGTATGAGGTGTCGCAGCCAATGCCACTTCATTGTTATATTATGCACAGCAGTGTGTGTGCTCGTGGCTTGCGTGGATTTGTGCAAAAAAAAAAAAAAAAAAAAAACGGAGGACAAAAAAGACTGCACAGATTGCACAGGATCATACAAGAGACAAGATGAAAGAGTTTTACCTGTAAACAAAGATCTATTAACAGTGTTGGAGTTTGTGTTGTGTGATGAGCAACTGATACTCACACGTTAAGATGTGAGTCAGTTCACATAATCAGCAGTGCTGTGCATGTCCTGTCCACATCCCTTTTACTCTTTGTTTATAGACCGGCAGTACGACACATTTACTGCTGTACTATTTGCTGCCGTCATGTGGCAAATGTTGCATCTTAAGGTAAAGTCACCGTGTGGCTTAAAACTGTAAAACAGGGAAAACAAAAAGGAAAAGTGAAAATGTCAAAAAAAGAACAAAGGTTGCCGTTGAGATGTGAAACTGTGATCTGGTTTTAGGAGAGAAAATATTTCCAACATACTGTGGGAAAAAAAGAAATGGATAAATAAGTACACCATTTCACACCACATCACAGAACGTATTTCATATATGCACGTACTGCACATTTAAGTCATACAGTTTCATGCTTACATACATTTAAGCATTCTTATTTCCAGTGCTATATCTAGAAAAACGTATTTGATTGGCCTTTTATCCAACACATAATTCATTTCTTTCCAAAATTACTCTCAGTATTTAAATTGCAACTAATGAGCTACTCAGAACTAATCTCTCTTTTGTTGTCTCTGTATGCTCACATAAATACAGTTTGTCTGGAGTGGGGCATGCTGTGATCCACCGCCACATTTCTGCCACAGTCTTTTCTGATGAAGTGCACAATTCAGGACGGCTGAGAGAGAGGATAAGAGAGGCAGAGTGGAGAGTGGATAGAGGAACAGAAGTCTTACTGAGGGACACCTCGGAGGAGCTGAACTCATGAGCGGACGAGAGACTTTCACAAAAGAAGCGTCGATTGAAAAATGAAGTGCATGCTTGACTTTGCACCACTCCTGCTTATTGTGTTTATTTATTTTTTGCAGGTTTGCATATTACATGTATGAATGCTGGTGCATAAGCAGCTAACAGGCGGGAGACACAGCAGTGACTCCAGACCCTCTGCACCCTCTTTCTCCCTCCTCCTTATTTATTTGTCTGTATTAGTTAGCTCCCTCTCAGCACTTAAAATTAATGTCATCCAGCACAAAATAGAGGCTGAAAGCTAAAATTCAGCACTTTCTCAGCAGCCCGGTTATTTATCAAGCTAACAAGGAGAAGATGCATCCCGTTTCAGGCGGGCCCAGGAAATATGTGCCATTAAAGCCCAGAGCCAGTGTTTGAGAGCCGGGAAATAAAAGTGAGGGTGTCAGGCAGAGGGGATGGACGGCATTGCCAGTAATATGGATGCAGAAAGAGCAGCAGACACATTTATATAAGGGACAATAGATACACTCAGGTTGAAGCATGAGAATACACACTCTGCCTCTGCTCCATGTGTGCATAAGAAGTGCTGATTCGCTGATGGCTATAAAAGACGATCCTTTAGGGGGAAACAGAAGACATAGTTTGGAGCTTTGAATAAATCATATGCTGCCAGAGTGAGCTTAGCACTGATTTTTCTCTTTAGGAGAAAGGGTGTTGAAACACGTCCTGAGGACTGTTAGCATTGTGCCGTGTTAACATCACTGTGGCATCAGGAGCTAATGCCCTGGTGTTGGAATTCAATTAGACACTGGGTGCAATGCTAAGCAGCTAGCGCTGAGAGGACACCGCGGGGAAGAGGGAGCAGAGGATGGTGAGGAAGGTGTGTGTGTGTGTGTGTGTGTGTGTGTGTGTGTGTGTGTGTGTGTGTGTGTGTGTGTGTGTGTGTGTGTGTGTGAGCCAGGCTTCAGGCTGGAGGAAGGCCTTGGGCGGCTGGCTGCGGTGATTCAGGGGAATACATTATATCACACTAACCTCCGGCTCGTCACAAGTTCCTCTCTCAATCATGCTGTGAACACACAGTCACAACCCGAGGACAGCAGTGGCTCGGAGGCTCGCACACAAACACACACACACACACACACACACACACTTGGTAGCATCAGCTTTACAACTAATTATGTTTGAATAAAACAACACAATTCAGGCCTAAAGAGTTGAAATACTGAGAGAAAATTTTGTATTAACATAAGTTAAAAAGAGGAGCTGGTTGATGTTTAGAGGTTTGGCTCGGGGGTGAAACTTCCTCCCCAAGTATCATCTATTCTGTAGCTTAGAAGTAAAAACACAGCACATTTTTAAAAACAATCCACATCTAAACACAAGTGTTCAACTTGTGTGTCTTTACAAGTGCTGAGACTGATTTTTTTTCTCCCTCTGTATTTTCGAACACTGCCTGACTCGCTCCCTCGCTTTTCAGACTGGGCCCTGTAATGAGCACGCGCCCCGGCTATATCCTCGCTGTCGTTTGGATTTTCTGGATGGAGAGTTGTCATCTGAGTCGCTAGCGAAACTCTGCCAGTGTAATGAGTCTCACGGTGTCCGGCTGCAGTAGTTATATATATCTTAGAGAGCGAAGTGTGTCCCTCTGTGAATGGAGAAAATCCTGCGCTCTGCAGGAGGCAAAAGAACTTAAAATTGTTTTATAAAGGGAAATTTTGAAATCAGCTAAACCCATGTTATTTGACTCTCCCTTTCCAGTAAATGTGAAACTAATTTTCCTCTTTTTTGTAAACTGAATGTTATTATGACGTATGCATATCGGACACAAACACCATTCCTTAGATGAAATATTGATGGAAGCCATCAAATACCTGCAAAAGCTTTCCAGGCTTTTACGTAACCAGATCATATGTTGATGCATGCACTTAAATACCCACGCGCTCTCCCTCGCATCCTTCTTGACATGTCTGCATGCGTGTGCGCATGTGTCCTTTCCTTCTCTGCCGTATCCATGAAAACCTGACCCGCCTGCTGTCAGCCACAGAGGCACCTTGCCTCCCCCCCGTCCCATCCCCATCCCCATCCCCTCCCCCAACCCCAAGTGGCCGACTCACCCCGTCACCGTGAGGGGGAAGACGAGTCACATGGGGGAAGAGAAGGGATGACGGTGTATAACGGGATGGGGGGGAGAAGGAAAAGTGGGGGGTTGGACAAGGAGAGAGAAGGCGGAGATGTGGCGGGTGGGTGGGTGGGGGCTCTGGAGCTTCCTCTAATGTGCCCTCGCCACTCCCCTGCCTGTGACCTCAGCGCTCCTGACAGCAGGAAAGTGCTGAAGCACGCAGGTGTCCTAATGCTGCAGCCACACACACATGCACATGCAAACACGTGCTGCACACGCGCGTACACACACGGAGATGCAGGGAGACCTGCAGCCTGCATTCTGTCAGTTTTTAACCCTTCCAACACTTGCATCAACACACTGTCAGTATTTTCACACGGCCAAATGCTGCTCAGAAGTAGAACTAAACACCGCAATGAAGCGCATGCAGGAAGCAGAATAAGCAGGTTCACAGTGCTGAGCACACGAGGAAAGTAGTGAGTAAAATTAGCTGATGCTGATGCTGTAGTTTTCTCTGTCCAGCCCTTTGACTGTACAGGGTAAAACCTGAGGTGTCCGGAGAGCGTCCTGTCCTGTCTGCAAGTGTGTGTGTGTGTGTGTGTGTTGGGGGGGGTTAGTGTTAGAGAGTTGTATTACAGTGGTGATGAGTCGCCTGGCTGTGAGTCTGATACTTCAGCAGCACCCAGCATTGACCAGGCCTTTAAATAAAGCCTTCGATCCCCCAGCAGCAGAGAAGGTCACCGCCTGCCTCTGGTTACCCTGACTGTCTGTCTGCACCCACGACCAGGAGCCCATCCATTCCTAGCTCCCTTCACCTCCTCCCATCTGCTCACCCCGGACTGCATGTCTGCATCTACATCCAGATGTCTTCCTTTTCCTCAACCTCCTGCCTCCTGCACTTACTTTCCTTTCACTCCTTTCACACATCTCTCCTCCTTGATTTATCTTTATTGCTCGTCTCTTCCATCTCCTCCTCTTTTTCCTTACTGGAAATATCAGGATACTAAAAAAAATAGCTCTCACTTTCACCTTCTCACTCCATCGGTCCCACAGTCTGCCCATCTGCAAGTCAGCCTCACATAAAAATGATATCCATTGTTCGTCCCCGCAGAGAGAGGAGAGGATGAGGGAAATCAGGAGGTCGGGTCAGAGGTGAAAGGTTTCACCCTCATCCCGGGAGCAATGTGCATGTCACCCTCCGTCACTCCAGTAGCTCTCTCAGAGCCCCAACAGCAGCAAACATTGATATACATGCATATGTATATATACATAAATATGTGTGTAAGGAGAGACTGAAGGATAATGAATAATTATTCTTACTATTGTTATTAATATTCACTGCCTAGTGGCAAAAATGAATTATTGAGATATTAATCAGGTACAAAGTTTCCCTTTTTTTTTATCAAGTTGAACTGCATTAATGTTGTTTGAACGAACACAAAAACGGTGATCTTATCCTCCCCATCAACAGTTGTGCTTCACTCACAGGGGTGAAGTTAAGTGTGACAAAAGGTTTCAAAATGTAAAAATGTAATTTTGCATCTGCTAAGCATTCGCATTAAGATTTATGTTTCATATCATTTTGTGACTGATTTTTGTCTGATTTAACTTTTCTTGTTTTGTAATATATTGGAATTCTTTTCATTTTCATCAAAAAAAAATCAAAGTGAGCATTAAAGCATGATTTCTGGCGATATCACTGTAATAGCTACTGTATTAATGAAAGCTCTGCACAACACGCTATTTATGCTGAAGCTGCAGAAGATCTGAAAGTCAGTCGCCGCACCTCTGCGAACCTGAACTTTGAATACATTTTTTTTCCTTCCTCAGTTAAAAATAATTGAAGTCAGAAATAAATTGGCTTAAACATAAACCAGGAGGAGTGTTCAAGATCAGAGGAGGAGGAGAAGTTACCTCAGACTCCAGGCTGGCGGGACCGAGAGAACACAGCTCTGTATCACAGGTGGAGAAACTTTCTTGACGTCCTGCAAACAAGAGAACGGGAACAGATTTTAAAAGACACAATGAAATAAGAACTGTAAACATAACATGTTAATATGCAGACATTCGGCTCAGGTCATGGCTTCATAAAGATATGTTCAAGAAAGAGAACATCGTGTGTTACTGGAGGGAAAAGTATTTTCTGTCATTTTCCCGTAACAATATTGAGATGTAATACCACAAAACTATATCAGGTAATCTTTAGCTATAAAAAAAAACTGTTAATAAATTTGTACAATTGAAATTGCTCAATTGTATAAAAAAGGGTAAACAGAACAGTAAAACTGAAACACAAAGAAAATACAGGTAAGAATCAAGAGACAATTCATTAATTGGATATCAGGAAAAGAAATTAAACAGGTTTAGACTTCATTTGCAATTTTGCATACACACACACACACACACACGTACGTACACACACACACACACACACACACACACACACACACACACACACACACACACACACACACACACACAAAAGTTTATTTCAAAGTGGAATCTTTAAATCTCTAAATAAATGTATCACTGGTGGAGAACCACTTAATATTTCCTGCTTCAGTAAAAATATAGATTCATTTTTTGACAATAACTATCCGCTTACTTTACAGTAATAGTTATTATAAATTGTGTCATGCATCATTGGAGTCAGAACATTTTGTGATCATTTCATGATCGACTATATATGAAACTCAGAAACCAACCTAGAAAGGAAACTTTTGTTGAGTTTTAAGAGGGAGAAAATAGAGCTGAGATTCATTAATGAACGTCAATCCACGCTGAAGCAACAATGAAACCTGTTCATCACCCCATAATCCCATTCAGTGTCGCACGTGGACTCTGACCCGGCCAGCTTCATGGGAGCTCTCAGTGACACACCTGCACCACACCAAATACTTTTGGCACCAGAAAAAAGCCTCAAACTGTCCACGTGACGGACTCCCAGATGTAAGTTATCTACACTTTGTTGAGAGAGGAAAGTTTCAGCGCCAAAGGAATGAAAACAGCGAGCAGAGAACTAGGAAAACACAGGGCCTGACACGTGCAGTCAGGCATGCATTCTCTGATAAACACTCATTTATACGGGGGGGATGAGGCGCGTGTGCAGAAGGTCGCAGCAGGCTGTGGGGGTCAAGGCCTTTCCCAGGTACGTTTGTAAGGGAGAGGAGAGACTTTGGAGCAGCCTAACTGCGCTGCAGGTCACCTTGCCTGGGAAAGAGATCAATGTCTGTTTGACTGGCGGAGAGAGAGGCTGACTGCAGTAGAAGGGTAAATCACCTCTCGCTTCATTGAGATGCAGGTAAAACACACATGGGCCGGGCTTGGCTCCAGCTCCACCCTGCATCACACAAACTCACACACAGGTGGACTTTAGTGCACGCACACACACACATGCACACCCCTGCCAGTTTTGCCGTGGTCCAAGACTGCTTCTGTGCTCTCACATTAAACTTACAGTTGAAAACGTTAACAGAACTTCAGCTGTTTTTCTGAGAGAGTGCATTCTGATCCCATTTAATTTAATCACGATTAGCTTTCATCATTTGCCTTCTAATCAGGCATTCAAAGGGCACCTTCTTGCACCTTCTTGCAATTCCATAGAGGTGCATGCAGTTGCTGCAATCCCAACACTACAGTTTCACGTTCGGACAATCACATTTCCATCACCCTACTCATGCTCTTATTCGCAGGGAGAAATCACCATTTATAAGGCCACTACGTTACGTCTACAGGCAGAGACACAGACTCCCTTTACAGCTGCTGGATTCTTAGCACACGCTCAGCCGTGACAGCAGAGGAAAAGTTAAATTATTGAGGTTTCAAATGAACAACATAACTCAGGACACTACAAGAGGGCGAGGAGGGAGAGAAGCTCTGCCACTGCCAGTCGGGATGATGGACGGACCACAGAGGAACATAAATGCGGCTGATTTAAATCACTTTAAATGTAAATGTTTATCGTGTGGTGTGATGCAGATGCAGATTGAGTAGAAGAGATTGAAATTGTTTCCTCTTTTGAATGCGAATCAGTTTGTTTTTTTTAACCCATCGGGGGTTTATTATCTGGAGAAGAGGAATTTACAGGGATTAACAGAAAATAAAAGTTACATTTAAATAGGAAATGTATTTAATGAGGTGACAAAAATTTTCTTTAACCAGAGACTAATAGATTAAATGATAATAAAGGGGAATCCGCAATGAATATTTTGCAGCTTACAGAGACTTTTCAGGTTATGCCTTGATGATAAATTTTACTTACAGATCTGCAGATAATGAGACGAAAAAATCTTCAGTTGTGCGCTGTTTGAGACTGCAGTAACATATTGGTTTTCTTAATATTAAAATTACAAATGTCTCAGTGTCTTGATGACAGGATTCATTCCTCCAGGTCTAATAGACGCACACACACACAAACACACACCGCTCCAACACAAGGTCATGTAGCAGACTCTGCAAGCTGGTTATTGAACACTCACACAAATAGACACTGAGTAGCGTGCATGTCATTTGTCCTATTAATTCTGAGACATTAAGGCGTAGTACATGATGATGATTCAAATGTCAATACTGATAAATTTCAAAGTGATTTTCCATAGTTGACCTAAAAGAAAAAGTCAAATATTGTGACAGCAGACAACTACATTATCTTTAATAACCTAATCATAGTACAGACTGCAAATGATCACAGCACAGACGTCAATATACTGGGCCAGAGAATAGTATTACGGTTACTAAGGGGATTAATAATGCAGCCGTGTGTGTGTATGTACGTGTGCTCTGCATGTACACACGTTTTCATGCTGCGCAAATGAACGAAAGGAAGCCAAAAGATGGCAAAGGAGGCAGCGACTCTGTCAGAGTGCTGAGAGAGAGGGAGGAAGCCCTGAAATGTCGCTTCCTGTGCTTTCTGTCCTCCTTCAGCACAGGAAATGAATCAGTACTACTGAATTGTCCTGCCCCTCGGTGTGTCTAGAAGTCAAAACACAAGCCAACAAATAGCTTCCTACACAATTTCCACAGCCCCCACACTGATCATCAATTTTCCACTTTATCCTTCTTGAGTGACTGAGCGCAGACACTGGAAACGCACAAACCATTACACAAAACTAACGTCCAATCTGCCACATGAAAAACCCAAATTAAATTCCAGGTTAGACTGACCAGAGCCAGATCCAACCCAGCTGATCCTATCAGCCTCACAGGAGAACGAGGTGACACGAAAGAACTATATTGTCTCCAGTTCTGGGGGTTATAACACAAATGTAATTAAATAGCTCACTATATTGACCTAATCAGATAGGAGGAACATAAATTAGTGGACACATGCTCACTAAAAGGCCCTCTCCTCTCAGCTAGGATGCATCTCTGATCGTTTATCATTTGAAAGGAGCAGGAAGGCAGCCAGCATCTCTCTCTCTCTCTCTCTCTCTCTCTCTCTCTCTCTCTCTCTCTCTCTCTCTCTCTCTCTCTCTCTCTCTCTCTCTCTCTCTCTCTCGATGTCTCTCACTCCCTTTTAATCACAGAGAAAATCATTCCTTCAGGCAGGAGAGGCTCATGCTCTCTCGTCCTGTCCCTCACTCTGGACTTCCATGGGAGCCATGCAAACCAGGTGACAGTGTGTTAGGCAACGTTACACATGGATAGTAAATACAGAGTCCAGAAAAAATGTTCTGCAGCAGTTCGTGGTTCGGACGTGTCCCCGTGCCACACACTAATGCAAATAAAAAAAGGGAAAAACAGGTCCTTCTCATTTGTAAATACACACATCACGCAAGCACTTGAGTGCAACACTTGCGGGCAAACACACACGCACGCACACAAACGCAGGCACGACAGCGGAGATGTGGAGCAGATTGCACGGCGGTGGCGATGACCTTGCGCGGCGGCTGAACGCAGAGCTCCGTGCAGCTTTTATCTCAGCCGTGTCGCTCTCCAGGAGCAGCAGCGTGCAGGCCACATCCAGCAGCCGCTAAAGGCTGGCCCAGCTGTCACTGGTGGCCGCGTAAATTACTGCCACTGCCTTTTTCTGCTGCCTTTTAATTCAGCACTTTTGAGTCAGAAGTCGATTAAACGATGTTCAACCATGGTGGATTATCTCAGCAGCAACCGCCCTTTTAAAATCACCGACATTTTCAAAAGGCCAAATTAAAATGTATTTCAAACAGAATCACTTTTTTTTTCTTTTTGTTTAGCGGTTTTAATTTCATAGAATATATTTTTTTTAAATACGGATTTTGTTTCGGATTTTTTTTTTAAACATCTGCCTTATATTTATCATGAACTTACTGGTCCATTTTAACTGAACCTCCACAGACAATATTCAACAAGTGGGGTAGTAAAAAGTGCGAGTTTACTCGAAATCAATCATTAACCGAACCTTTCTGTGAGCACAAAGTTCCAGCCATGGGACGCAAATTGAAATTACAGTAGATATATTGAAACCTTTGGTCTGATTTTCTCCGCGACCTTTGAAAAGAAATTCAAATTTTCTGGCTTTAATTACGCAACAGGTGGAGGCCGTCGTTTTTATTTCTTAGGCAGAAAACAGGCGTCATTAACGTATGACCAAAACATTTCTCCTTGTCATCGTAATAATTGTAGTATTTAAATGAGCTGTAACTAAAATATATTGACACTTTAACTTCCAGCGTTGAGCGATTTCGGGGCAGGATGATATGCGCTTTGCGCAACATCTGTATCATTTTTCAGTGCAAACTGCATCATTTTAAACCGACATGTCTGTCATCATGTCTGACATATTTACGTTTCTGATTGTTTTAGGAGAAAAGTGACAAGACTGATTCTTTGTCATCGGCTCAATAACAGTGACAACACGTAAAAGTGAACTAAACCAAAATTAACGATCATGGGGAAATATTTGTTTTCATTCATAAAGGTTTATTGATGAATGATCCTCATGTTTTAAAGACTCCTTGGTAACTCCGCTTTTCATACACAAATAACTGAAATCAAGAACATTAAACGTTGACTCACAAATAGTTCGGCTTATACCGAGACCCACAGGGTTCTGACTAAACTTAATTAAGTTCCTTAAATGAATGGAAAACACATCAATAACGTGCTTCTGAAGGGATGAATCAATTGTAGAAACAGTTATGCGCAAGACAGTATGATGCCCCTCATTATTGTTTTTGTTTTACGTCTTAAATCTTTGTACAGAGCATCTTCCCACTTGTTGATTGAAAAGACCTATTATTCAGGAAATATGATGGCAATTTCTAAGTCTCCCGATGTTGGGCCTTTGGTATAAATCAATACTGGGCCAGAATTGCTTTGCAATCGTTTTGCTCACGTGGCTCCAACAGAAGCCAAAATGTTTAATGTTTTTATGGTAGCGGTCGGACAACTTTTATGAAAAAATAAAGTCCTCCTCTTTTCAAATAAGTCTCCA
This sequence comes from Cololabis saira, assembly GCF_033807715.1. Lineage (NCBI taxonomy): Eukaryota > Metazoa > Chordata > Actinopteri > Beloniformes > Belonidae > Cololabis > Cololabis saira. Next base: position 40,064,302 of record NC_084591.1, on the reverse strand, counting down.
GAAGGCTATGAAGCAGAGCCATGCAGTCATGGTAACACGACAAAATGACACACAAGTTCACAAAAAAAGAAAATGAAAGAATAAAAAGAACAAATGAACATACAATCTGCATATGACCAGCATGCATGGCTTCATGTAACTCACACAGGTCTGTTGGACATCAGCTGGAAACTTCTGCCGGGGCAGGGTGCGGATTTCTTTTTTTTTTCACAATACACGTGATGAGTGATATGAAAATGAAAATTTACATCAAGATAAGTTGACTTTTAGCAAAAAATCAAAAGCAAATTTACATCAGGTAAAGCTGCTGGGCCTGAGAAGTTTATTAGTTTCCAAGAAAAATGCTAAAAGGAAAGAAGGAGGAAAGAGGTGCAGGGGGAAGCTTTATCAGCGGACCTGAGTAAGATATGCAGCGTGCCCAAAGACAAACAGCATAAAGTGGATAGAAATCATTTTAAAATAAGCTATAGTGAAAACTAATCACACTTCTTTATACAAGCTATTTATGTTTATTTATCATTTGTATAAACCATAAAACAAACAGCATTTGAAATGTGAAACAAAATGCTTCAAAATTGTAAAATACTGTTTTTGTCCTTAATAACGCAGTTTGTAATCAAGCACGCACAACCTAGTTTTAGCTGCGCGCAAAACTAAAAGTTTTTCCTTGTTTTTGTTTAGTTTTTTTTGTTCCATGTGGGGTTCGCTTTTATTAAAACTTTTCACCGAAACTCACATGAAAAACTCCGGAGATGAAGGGTTGTTGTCGCTGCCGGATCCTCCGTTTTCTCTGAAGCCGGTGCTGATGAGCTTCTCGTATTTCTCCTTGTAGGCGTCCCTCTCCCTGGCCAGCCGGGAGATCTCCTGCTTGAGATGGTCCACCTGCTGAATGAGCTGCGTCTTCTCCCCCTCCAGGACGTGCCGCTGCTGGACCCGCTTGTACCGGCAGGACTGGGCATAGCCTCTGTTCTTTAGCGTCCTCCTCTTCTGTTTCAGGCGGATCACCTCTTCCTTGCTGACGCCCCGCAGCTGCCGGTTCAATTCCCGCACCGACATGGTCACCAGCTGGTCGTCGGAGAAGCGGTCCTCCAGGCGCAGGTGCTGGTGCGCGCCGCCGCCGCCGCCGATGCTGCCGGACTGGGAACCGGAGGACTGGTGGTGCGCGCCCGCGTGGTGGTGGTGGTGGTGGTGGTGGTGATGGTGGGGGGTCCCGTTCTGGGCTGCGGCTGCAGCGATGACCGCGGACACCACGGCGGCCGCTGAGCCCATCTCCTCCCCGGCCATGGCGCCCCCCGCCCCGGCCGCGCCGCCGAACTGCTGCCCCCTGGCATAGCCGTCGAAGGTCTGGAGCTGGTGACTGCTGCTGATCAGCGCCTCTACGGCGTCCTCCGGGCTAAAGCCCAGAGCTTCGGGGTTCAGCTGCTGCTGGTACCCGGTCATCCAGTAGAAATCTTCCAAGTGCGCCTTCTGTTCGCTCCCTGATCCCGGACTGGGCGCCGAGAAGCTTGGAGAGGGGGGGACCGAGCTGCAAGGCGTGCTCATCGGGGTGGAAGACAGGGATCCCCCGGCGACCAGGCGGCTGCACTGGTTGATGCTGCGATCGGGCTCCACCGGCTCCTTTTTCACTTCAAACTTCATCAGATCGAAGTCATTAACATATTCCATGGCCAGGGGACTGGTGGGCAGGTCGGAGTTGCTCATTGCCAGCTCTGATGCCATCCTCTTGCTGTTGACAGTCCTCCAAAGGGGGTGAGGAGCACCTGTCAAAGTGGGCTGCTGAGACACGCACTGAGCCAGCTTGATTTCTTTATTTATTTTCTTCAAAACCGAAGGAAAAGGTGAATGTTCTCTCACTTAATTGCGCAGCGCGGGTTCTGGTTTAGTGAGTCGATAAGTTTTTTTTTTCTTCAGTCTGTGTTGCACAGACGCATTGGAGCAGCGCTGTTTCCTCCCTCTCTCCCAGCGTGCGGGTGTCTGAGCGCCGCTCTTTCTCTTTCTACCGTTTAACACTTCATGGCTCCTTTTAGGATTAGTGCGCCAATTTGAGGAGGTTCACGTACGTGTCCTGGCCAAATAGTTGCCTTGTAGAGAATGGGGAAAAAAAAAAAAAAACTCCACCCAGGGATTGATCGATTTTTTTTTTTTCTAGGGGATCAGTCAGCCGACGAGTTAAAAAGCATTGCTTAGTTTTATAGGCGTCCTGACGTCAGGGCTGAAATATGAAATTGAGTGAGACCCAGCCAATGAGCAGCACGGTCCGCGGATGTCATTAGCATAATAGTCCAGAATCCAAAGTTTTTTGAAATGTCCGAGAGACGGTTCAAGTCCATCAAAAGACTGACACGTGAGACTATAGCCAACCTCTTTATCTTTTTTTTTTCCAAAACGGAAAAGAAAAAAACAAGCCAGGAAAGAGTACAAAGAAAACCGAGCCAAATTCGCCTAATCATGAGGACGGTAAATACAACCTTCATTAGATTTTTACAAACAAGTTATGAGGATCTCATTCATTTATTTACTTCATTAACTGAGTATCTTGAGTTGAATTGTACAGTCATATTCCTCAGTGTGTTTTTACTTTAGTCAAACGTTATTGATTCCCACAGACGTGAACATTTCATGTTAGTCTTGACAAAAGTAAATTATATCATTAGTTATATCATTAACAAGCATCCGGCTTGTTAATTAGCCGAACTTTTCTCAGGTCAATGTTTTAGTCCCCCACTTACAATGGAACACATTTATATAGCACAGACGTGATGTGAAATGATATCCGGTACGTGTGTCTAAATGATGGAGAATTAGATGAAAACAGACGCAATAAAGACGAGGAGCGTGTTTGCAAACAGTCCGGCACGAGTCTGCTTCGACCGCCTTGTTTGGAAACCCAATGTCGCCACCTTTTGGCACAAATTGGAACTTCATGGGGCTCCTGTCATGGACCGTAAAGAAAATGCACAATTCCTTGTATCTAGTGGTAATGTTAGGCTACTTACATTAAATACAACCCACGTCAATATAAAACCCTACCAGCTTTTATTTGGGAAAAGGTGAAGTAGTTAGTCCTTCTGGACTGTGCAGACTCAATCCCACGTATGATCACAGCTTCATCTCTCTGTCTCTCCTGGAGCTCAGTCCTCAGCAGTGGTGGCACATGAGAACAAACAATAAGCAGGGCTATACACACAAGAGCAGAGAGTAAATAAGAGCACTCTCCCTGGAACATGTCACACGGGGAAGCTTCAGAAAACTACAAAGCCGCCAGCAGATAATCCAACTCCCTGGTGTCCCAACACAAGTAAATACTCTCCTGGTCCCTGCGACTGATCACGGGGACTTGATGTTAGACAGGAAGGATAAACATCGTGTTTTATTCATTAGAACAGACGACAGAAGCCCCTCGGATGCTTTTGAATTAACATTAGGCAAATGATGATGTCTCATCTGATGCCACAACATGATGCTGTTCTTGTTGTGTACATTTCACACCGGCAGTAAGATGTGGGAATTGAATATAAGTAACAGGAATAAATATCTTCTTAAATTGAAGGTGGTTTTAACTTATTTTTTTAAATCTATTTTCAAGTCCTTTAACCACCCTAAAAACAGTGGTTCAGGGCTACCATATTACGTTGGGGTCATATCTGTGAACTAACACAACAAAGTCAACTGAGTAATAAAACTAAGCAATAACTTCCCAAATCCCCAAAATTACAATCTCAATTTTGCCACGTGTCTTGTTGCAGGGACCTGTTTGGGTCTGTACAAATCCCCAACTGATGCACGGACACTCGCTGCTTTGTGAGCTTTGGGATTGCCAGAACTCTTAAACCAGGATTTATCGGCCCGGAGTCTCAAGGGTTAACAAGCAGAGTATAGAGCCAATGCATCAATCGTGTTACCGAGGGCTAATAGTCCTGTATGCACCTCATTCTGTCTCCCTTCGGAGTTTCGTGTAGGCAGCTCTTTACCTTGTAGTTTACTACTGTCTTTATTATATGGGGTATGATTTTTTTCCCCTTCTACACTTTACAGGGGGTGCATATATCACCCACTTACATGATATAAGTACAGAGGAGAGTTCAGAGCATTTGCAGACTATAAAGGTACACCTGTTGTCATGAAACTGATGAAACTGAAAGTTGTCACTAACTGTGAGAGGTGCGTTACAACTCCAGGGAGTTTCTTAAAAATAATAAAACTAATAATAAATAAATGCAAATAATGTTTGCAATTGGATTGAAACGTTTTCTTTAAATCAGAATTTTGGATGGTTGTAGCCTCAGCTCTTTAAATGTGCCACTTTGTGACCTTTCAGAGTTTAACCCCAGGATAACCCTGATGCATCCTGGGTAAAGGATAACTATGCTCCAGGACTAGCGTTTGATTTACTGGTTCCGGTGACTTCACTAATTGTTACATCTATTAAAAACACACTTATTACGATATGAAATATGTGCATGTTGAAGAAGAGCCTGATTTTATTTCAGCATGATAACCTTTCGTTTGCCTCAGAGGTTCCAAGAAAATGCACAAACACACACAGAAACACAGAAGGTGTGGTGTTATTTTTTCACAGCTGAAATTATTGTTCTTTTATTTCAGATGTTTTCCAGGATTATACTTATTTTAAAATAAATCATATACTGAAATATGTATTTTAGGCAAACATGACATATACTGTTGCCCATGAAGTTGGAATAAGATCTTATTTTGACCTCTTCCCATAATGGAGCAATAAAAAGAAGAATGTATCTGAAAGCAAAATTGTTCCAACTTTTTAGGCAACGCTGTGTTAAATAAAACTGCTGTATTTTGAAAGAGCTCTGAGGAAGAAAAAAAAAACGTATTAGAGCTTGCTTTATACTTTTGCAAGACATGCATTTTATAGCCCACTCACACAATTAAAAATCTGAAGCATGCCAAAAATAGCCAAAGTCATTACCATATTTAACAGACAGTAACTTAAATAAAATGACAGGAACTAAAGGATTTCTGTATTACAAAGATTATGCCTTATAATCATCCATTACATTCCCGATGGGAGGTAGGTTTCATTTTCATCCTCAATCCCTATTTAATGCCATATATTAAACTCTGGTGGCACTCCAAATGGAGGACAACCAGACGAGTGGGCTCAGTGGGCTCATCTGAGACACATTTAATTAGAAGGATAGAAAATGAAACGTTTCGTGGGGTCTTAACTAACCGTTGTATCTTTTGTAATAGAATGAGGGGCCGTGAGAAGCTATTACAAGCAGGAGAAGAAAGAAAGGCTGCACACCTCCATTTACCAGTGTTTTACAGGGGGGAATAAGAGAAGGTACAATCAGATAAGCTTTCGCATCACAGAAACACAGTGCCTTATTTGGAAAGTGTTATGTTTGACAGAGCATTTAAAATGAATGATTTGACATGCAAATAGCTGGTTCACGGAGAAGCAGGGCTGCAGGAAATGAGTGTGATCATTACTTTAAGTAAAACTCGTACACACCCTACAAACTAAACTCAAAGAAAGACAGAATATGTCAACAAAAAGGAGAGCCACATTTCCCCAGCCTTTTTTTCTGATAGATTTCACTCTGTGGAAGTGGAAACATTATGCAAAACAAAATACTTGTAAAGATTCTGACTCATCTGGGGAGAAAGCCAAGCTGCGACTCTTTCTATGCAGCAAACCAGAGGGATCCTTCAACCTGCTAATTGGCCACAACGAGCACACTTGCATGTGCCAAGCTGTCCCCTTCACATCTGGTTCTTGTTGTCCCCTACAGTGGGTGGACATCTCAGGGATTTTGTGCACGTTCACCCTTGCTCTCCACTTCTTAGTTCCATGGGAGACACTGCTATACACTTCCACACATGTACAAACTAGTTGTTGCAGATTTTCCACTAAATGTGGCAGGAGGAAAGAGATGCTTCTGGATCCTGCACTTCATTAATGTAATCATGTTTTGTACACAAATACTCAAAATTAGGAGTGAATGTTTGATACCTGAACTAATTTTCTCTCATTAGACACACACTGCTACATTATTGGCTTCATTAACTATCACCGCCGTGCATCACCCAGCATGTGAAGTAGCAGGTAGAGTCGACACTCTCAGAGCAAAAAAAAAAAAGAAGTAAAAAACCAAACAAAGCAATGCACAGGATATTTGTTTCCCCCTAAAGCTAATGGTTTGTAATGGTCCGCTGTACAGATGGACACATATGGGCAATTCTAGCATTTCATGGCCAATGATTTTTTATTTCTAGGCGCATGCTTGAACACATTGTTTGGTTGTCTGACTCACAGTGTCCACATGGCACAATGATTCATGTTGCAGTTGGAGGTTATGAGTTGTTATTGATGTCGCTGGTATATGCAGTGCGCTTTATGCTCTCTGCAACCGTACGCTGTTATTAATGCCTACACTGTCCACTCTGTGCTGTTATTAATGTGACTCATATACATAAAGAGTTTCCCCATTAGTCAGAGTCCAACTGCACCATCTTACAGAGAGAAGGTGCCGGGAGTCTTCTTCTTCCTCTTAATCCTACTACAGCACCTCCTCCTCATCATAATCACGAGCACACAAATGCACACATACAGCATACAGCATAGTGCTTCTCCAGTCCGATCGGTCGGATTCAGTCAAATGATTCGGTGATTCAGATGTTTTCTGAATGAATTCGATGCTCGACAAATGATCATTCAATTGATATATGATTGTACTTTGAGTTTAGTACAACAAAAAAAGTAGTTTAGGCTATAAAAAACATTCAAAATATAATTTTTATGAACAATAAATGGTGATGAATAGATTTGTATTGAAAAGGATCTGGTATGTGACGTAATATCAATCAAAATATGAAGTAATGTGCGCACATATCCAGACTGTCAAAAAAAGGGTAAAAAACTAGGTTTAGATATTTGGGATAATGTTGATGACATACAGTCAAATCCATTTAAAAGGGACATTTTATGGAAAATTCACCTTTTTGAGGCTGGAAAAAAACGTTTGGTATTTGGAGCTCCTTCCAGACCATAAAAGAAGTCATATTAACCGCTCAGTCAATGTTGAGCATGCCGCCCCAGGCCGGACAAACCGGAGAAATTGAGCAGTTCCTAGCTCATCTTTTTTATGTCACACCAGACTATTAACTAGTAGCAGAATGTCCCTTTTTTGAACAGCCGTGGTCTGGCTGCACAGAACCACATGATGAAGATCCCGCATGTTGTTGTCTTCATGAGCAGCGACTGATAGACTTTTCATGTCCAAAACTGGAAGGCATTGGAAGTGCTCAGTTGTTGAATGTGTAGGCAAACACAAAACATTAAATTTCCTGCTGTCAACAGATGACCAAAGAGCTCTGTGGACAGATTTTATCTTCAAGGGGAAAGTCCCAGCTGCAGTGGGAAAAAAACCCCTTTGAATCTGACTGCTTGACAGACCTGTACATGAATCTGAATTTGCAACCAAACTTAAATTAAAAGTAGGATCAATATCAACTGTTCATGAGAAATCTATGGGGTGATTCAAATGTGTTAAGTTTTTCTACGGGCAAGTCAGGCACGTAATACCACTGACTCCCATTAGAGGTGCACTTTGTTGTCTATCACATTGACTCTCTAGACATATACTGCCCCCGTGTGGTCATAGATGCTATCTATACATACAGTCACTTTGAATGCACAAAGAAATAATTTGATTAAATATGTAGTTGTTTTTCATAAATAAAGAAAAGATAAACATTCAAATCTTTCCTGTTGTGTCTTGCCTTAACAGATGTCTAAGTTGAGGATTTATAAGATAAATTGTTTTAGCTCCAAAAATACTATTGAAATGTTTAGCTAACTGAAATGTGTTTTACACACGCTATTTTCACATATGTGGTAATATACATACAGTAAGTACTATAACACACACAAGAAGTATGCAGTATGCCAAGTGAAGTTCTTTCTTCTTTTTTAAAAAGCATTGCAGAGGTGAAACAAATGTATAGCAATTTTTGTGACAGTTGGTCAGTACGGTAAATTAACTGGAGCCGATAGTCAGGTACACTGTTATAGTTAGTTGTGGTGCAAAAGAAAGAACGTAACACACTTTTTCAAATGTTTCTCTCTCAGTTTTGAATGGAAACACACACACACACACACACACACACACACACACACACACACACACACACACACACACACACACGGAGGAGCAGTCCCTGATGTCCTAACGGTCAGAAGTAAAGTAGCAGTTCATGCAGACGACACGATCCAAGTTTTCCCACACAAGCTTCTCTTTCTCTGGAGACACTAAAGAGATTCAACCAAAGGAAAAAAAAAAACAAATGAATGGCAGTGTAAATGCCTCTGCGCTCAGTGTGATTTAAGATTATTGCAGATGAAAGTAAATATTAATTTAACCCTCCCTGTGATAATCCCCTCATCTGTTCTTCAGAAATTGAAGAATCATTTGCCTCGTAAGCAGAGGAGTGTGTGAGGCAGCAGGCAAACTAAAGTCCCATCCCTCTGTGTTATTCTGCGCTCTGTCACGGAGGAAGCTGCAGAGACAATACAGCCCACAGAACACCACAGCCTCATACTTCAGTCCTTTATATCTCCAGTAGATTAATGGCAGGAGACAAATGTACTTCCATTGGGATGCTGGCCTCTTTGGGGGTGACTGGAGGAGGAGAACGGAGGGAAAGGAGGTTGATTGTTACTCACCGAGGAACGACTGAAGTGGCATGATGAACAAGCTTCACGTAAACGGTGGAGTTTTGATTATGGCAATATTGAGTGTGGATACAAGATGTTTATCAGATTTGGTTTTGAGGGAGAGAGACGCACAGAGCAGAGGAGCAGGGGGCGGGTTAGGATCCGCTTTAATCTGGCTGCTAAATGGATGGTTTGATATGTTGCGTCTGTCTGCAGAACAATGTGGGACTCGTGTCCTATTCATCTACTCCCTGTAAACTCTGAAGAAGCTCACAAACAGTCTCAAATACGACCGCATGGCAATGGAGACAGCGAGAAAACACTCGGAAAGTGATATACATACAGTACTTCAGGCTCCAACTGAAAGATACTGAGGGCAACACATCATTTTTGGGGCCAAAAAGGAGGTTATGACAGCAAGAAGGAATGAGATGAAGTTGAGAGGAAGTATCTTTAAGCTTTTTCTAAAAATGCACAAACAGACTTAGTAAGAGTTAGTCATGGTTCTTTGCACACTCACAGTAGATTTGGATGCTTACACAGGAGCGGAGACACCCTTCCTGTTGCTTATCCGCTTCCTGAGCCTCAATTTGTATTGAAATCCCTCACAGGCAATTATCCATAAGCGTATGGTGTACTTTGAGCTTATATAAGTTTCTTTCTCAGTAAGCCGAACCATTTTCATTTTAAAAGTCTGATTACAATTTCAGAGTTTATTTCTATGAAAAAAATGGCAAAAAAAAGGGTGCTCACAGTTAACACAGTTTGTAAAATCCTACTGGACCTCTCTCCCTGGATGTATAATTTGAAAGACTGCTTAATGTTTTCCTGGCAAGATGTTGAAAATCCCTTAGTGGGGAGAGAGATGTGGGCGGCAGTTGGCATATATGTGGTTGGGGGAGACATTTTGTTGAGTAAAGCGTTGTCAGGCAGGCAGGCAGGCAGGAGGAACCCTTCGCCACTGCTCACCCCTCCCTGCCTCCTCACCCACCTCTCAGCCTGTCAGGAGTGTCATATATCTGGGGGATATCTGAAGGCGAGGGAGATCGCAGCCCAATTACGGGCTGATAACTAATCAATAGGTCGCTTATTCCTACAGCAGGAAGTAAAGGAATGGACCCCTGGGACAGGTAGTTCAGATTACTCTCCCCTTAACATGGGACAGCCACTAATGATGAGACAGAAAATAAGTGAAGAGAAGCAGACAGAGGAAGGAATTAAAGAGAATAACAGAGTGGGGTGGAGCTGAGGTTCAGAAAAAAACAGACATTAGGAGGAGAGAAAGAGATGGAGAAAGAAAATCTATCACTTATTCGACAAAGTCTTGTCATATTTAAAGGACCGTTTTCTGTACTATCCATGTGATGTACAGAATCACCCAGATCCATTACATAAGCTGCAACACAGAAGTGTAGGAATGGTCCCAAAACTCTTATGTATTTATCTTTTTTCATTTTTGGGGGGACTTTCTCAGCAGTCTTTGACATTTTAGGAACTTGTCCTAGGAATTTGAAGTGCGACCCCAACTACACACGGTTTTTGTTTGCTTGTCTGTTGTTCATGATGTGACTGAACATACCCCCCCCTGTACGGTTCATTTTTCAGGTCCCTTGTGCTTTTTTCTGAATTTCAAAGGTCCAGAATAGATTTCAACTGTCACAAACCCAGTTTTTCTTTTTTTTTAAAGATTTTTTTGGGCTCTAGTGGCCCTTTATTAGAGATGCAGACTGCAAAGGGGTAGATAGAGAGAACAGGGAAGACACGCAGCAAAGGTGCGCGGGCTGGATTCGAACCCGCGACCGCTGCAGGAGGAGGACTGTAGCCTCAGTATATGATCCGCTGCTTAACCCACTGCGCCACCGAGCAGCCCACAAACCCAGTTTTTCATGGAAGTTGCCATTTGAAGAGATGTGTGACTGATCAAGCAGGAAATACATTTTTTTTTCTTCAAAACAGCTTTTTCCTCAGAACTTGTATGAAGATTTAGGTCTAAACTTCATCACAGATGAATGCAGACATGCGCCTATCCCATTGGGGTCAGTCCACTAGGATAGAAGATTTAGGCTACACAACCTTACAATAGAGTTTTTAAGTCGCACTCAGAGTTAAACAACAATATTGTGACACTTGATCAATATGAATAGAGATCAAAACTGCATAATATGGGGAATTTATTGTCTTGCCAACCATTACAACTACGAGGCTTGCTTGCCGCTGTTCAAAATACATTAGTTTAGTTTTTCTAAAGACTGCAGCTCAACTGGTTTTGGTGTCCTGAGCTAGATTTGACATCCTGACAACAGTGGAGGTGGTGTAGGATTTTCTTTGTTTGTGCCACATCAGGTAAAATGATATAAAGCAGCGAAGTCAGTATAATAAGTATGGATTGCTGAAAGAGCCGGGAGCCACCGTGGATCACGTCAATCAGCCACAGATGCCTGTACACTTTCAGGCTGCAACGAGTCCCTCGCCCCCTAGTGGCAGCGAGTCCTAGGATAGATCTTCTTGTCCTTATTTCAGCTATTAGTATGTTTGATGAATAATACTAATAAGCATCACAGGTTAGTGTAAGCTAAGGAAGATATAATATAGCTATACAAAATAGTGGCATAGAGTAGAAGAAAGGAGTCTTCAAAAGCACTCTTCTGAAGACCTATAGGCAGTGGTGGACAGTAACGGAGTAAATTTACTTGAGTACTGTACTTAAGTACATATCCAGAGGATTTGTACTTTACTTGAGTATTAGATTTATTTGGTACTTATTACTCTTACTTGAATACATTTCCAAGACAAATATTTTTACTTTTACTCGAGTAAATTTCTAGGAAGGCTGAAAAGTACTCGTTACTTTCAGGTCTGCTCTTTTTTCTTCTTCCCTAAAATCCTATTGGACACAAGCTGTTTTTGTCAAAGGAGGAGACCTATCACAGTGCACGCTCTCCACTGGGATGGACGGAAAGCGGAAATACGTCAAGCCTCCTCAAAACGATACTGCCAAAGTAGCCTGCGTTTGTCAAGACAGAGCTGCAACAATGGCTACGCCTGCGTCAGGAGAAGAAAGACAATCCGCTGAGTCGTCTGAGTCTGATAATGAGCCGGACTCGGAGCAGGGACTTTCACAAAATCCTTGGCCGTATCTTAACTCAATGTTTGAGTTCGACCGAGTAAAAAACGAGGGCACAGACAAACCACAGAGAAAATTAAAAAATGTAATTAAATTAAAATTAAATTAAAATTAAGAAATATAGTAATTTACTGATGTGGAAAATAAGAAATTTACTCTTACTCTTACTCTTACTTTTACTTAAAGTAAATTTAAAAGCATTTACTTTTGGATACTTAAGTACCTTTAAAAGCAAGTACTTTTCTACTCTTACTCGAGTAATATTTTGACTGAGCTACTTTTACTTGTAACGGAGTAAATTTTGACCAGTAGTATTTGTACTCTTACTCAAGTACTGGGGTCGAGTACTCTGTCCACCTCTATAGGCGACATCACAGGGAGGTTATCCAGTTCTTATATCGTTTCTGCATGTGACGTGAGAATGAGATGTCGGGCTGCGTCCTGCTGCACAGCTGAAGTTCATCTCCTGCTCAAAAATCTCTGTCCCTGAGACTACTGTATGTCCATATAGATAGATTGTCTTGGTATCCACTACTCTGGCAAAAAAAAAAAAAACTTAATCTGCTAGCAGACTCAGTTTTAGTCGCAGGCTAATGTGGACAGACAGAAATATAAATATTTGTTAACAAAGATTAGTTACATTGGTTAGCAACATGATTTTCTCTTCTGGGTCATAAATATCATTCATTATGTGACCGTCATTAGACGATTACTTACAAACTCACCTTAACGGTGGCGTAAACAACAATGTGGAGGCCGAGCAGAAAGGGCTGCTGACTTGGTTGTTTGTGGTGTTAAATGTTTACCAGTCAAATTCTGTAAGTAATAAAAGTGCAACTGCCTACATGCACAGGAGAAAACGGATTATAAGAGCAATCTGTAGGAAGGTTTATGTCCAGGTGGGTCTTCAGCCTGTTTGCAGTTGCGTGAGCATGTTGCCAAAGGGATATGTGTTTATGGTGGCTTAATGTAGATCAAGATGTTTTCCAACACTTAGAAGCTAATGAGGATGTGGAGCTGTGTTTTGGAATAAATATGGAGCAGCATGGACAAAGCCTGAAACGCTCCAATCTCAGCTGTGAAGAGCTTTTCCATCAGCTACTCAAGTGGAGGCCTGAGATCCACACTGTTTGCTGTGCCATTATTTAATCAAGCGCTACGTAAGCCAGACCTCCATACAAAAAGATTATACATCTTGGAGCACAATTTGCAACAGACTCAACAGAATCCAGGTTCGTTTTCTCCACAACTTAGGTTAAACGCTGGAAAAGTGGGGGCTCATCGTGCCCAATATCTCAGTTTAGGCTTTATTTGTGGGGAGTGATGAGGTCAGGGTCTAGATAACAAGCGTTTAAACAATGATCCCTGAAGAAGGATTAGAGTATTCTCCTTGTCAAATGAATTTAATTTGGTAATATAAATTCATTTTTCCATTTCAGGTCTGCAAAAACAAACAAACAAACCATAAAACATTCCAAAAACAGTTGGAAGAGTAAAGCTATTAACGGAAACTGCATCCTTCTCTTCCTCAGCTTGGTAATCTGTGCAGAATGTGGTCGTGCATTTTATTTGGTTGATATGTAATCATGTTCCTGGAAATTGTATCATCTTGAAAGGAGAAGGTTCAAACGTCATTATACTGCCGGCGTGAATTTCTCCGTTACACACGTGTACGTGAACTAGTTTTCTCGTCCAGAGTGCTCAGTCAACTTTTCTTTTGAAGAACCGATCTGGAATAATAGTTCATCTGACCACATCACAGCATTTTCACCGTTTGATGGTTGTCTCAGTCGCCTCTGAGCCCAGAGATGTCAATGCTGCCTCTGGACAAAGTTAACTTACGGTAAACCACATGTTTATCCCCACAAGATTTCTAGAAATAATCCCCTACCTTTGATAACACATAAACTCTTGATGGATGAGGTTCTTGACGCGGTGCCAGTTTAAAATAAATAATTTTCTCATGTATTTGTTGACAAAGAGGTGATTATTTCCACCCGTATTCAATGACTCAGCATTTCATGGATACTGACTTTGTAAATAAGAAAAAGAAAGAAACCATTTTAATTACTTGTTTGAAATAACTTTTCATTCCTCTGTATTTGCATTAAATTGACCCAGGAACAACTTTGGGAATGTGTAATGAATTTTATATATATATATATATATATATATATATATATATATATATATATATATATATATATATATATATATATATATATATATATATATATATATATTAATTCAAGAAATTAAAAAAACATGAAATAGCTTGGGTTTATCTCTGCAGATGTCCGCAAAGAAGAAAAATTCAAGATAAATATGAGAATCACATTTTGTCATTTTGTACATTATCCCAAATTATTTTGACTTGGACTTCTAATGTGTTTATTCCATTTATGTGTCCCAGCCACACTAAGTAAACCTACATGTATTATTGATCTTGGCAACATGTTGTCACATGTGGCTGAAGGTTGTGAGGTTTTGTTGTGTTTGCGTTTGTGCAACCCTTCTTTGCTGTGATAGCACTAGCATTTTCAATTATATTTATTTATGTGTATAGTTTTTTTTCTTTTTCTAAATTAATCTTCTTTTACAATTTCACCCGTTGGTATCAGGTTGATTTAGGGAAACGTTATATTTAGCTTCATTGTTGTACTTGCTGTGCAAATATCACAAAGCAAAACATTTTATATTTGAATGCGATCTAAACCACACCAACTAGTGTCAGTGCCTCAAGCGTAACCAAACATTACGATGCCTAAATCTAACTGAACTGAGAGCATAAAAGTGAATGCAAAAGTAGTGTGAATTAAATATATTGCCATAGTTACTATTGGTTTGTTTGGTGCCCCAGGAACAGACTCCGGGGCAAAAATGACAACTTGATGCCTTGAAAAAGGAATAAGTTACATTTCCATGACCCTATAGAACTCTGCATTTATCAAGCCTGTTTTAATTATTCTTTTTAAGACTTTGTGGCACTAGTGGCCTTTATTGAAAGTAGGTATAAGAAATGGGTATAGAGAGGGGAAGACACGCAGCAAAGACCAACAGGCTGGGACTTGAACCTGCGCTGCCTGCACAAGGGCAACAGCCTCTGTGATTTGTGCCCACTCAACCCACTGAGCCATCCAGGGCCCCTCTTTAAACCATTCTTTATAGGGGTTTTTCTCTTTCCCCTTCGTTACTCTTTACATGTCAAAACGTCAGCCATGAAATAATGTATTAAACTTTTTTTAACTCGTTTTTTAAACCATAATCAGGGACAAAATGTCATACGCTAACAACTTTTTGATTTACTGTAATAACCCTTCTAATTATCACCATTATTATTACTGCTGGTCTCTACAGAGGATTAGCATTCGTGTAGGTTAGAATCTCGGTTTCTACTTCTGCCTCCAAACAAACCACATCCTTGATGCTTGAAGAATCTTCTTTCCATTGAACACAAGAACTATTTGTTCTCATTTTCTTTGACAAGCCATTCGTTTTGTTGCTCCTCTGTCACTGTCGCCTTCATGAAGAAATATGGCAGCAGCCTCTGCCCCTGTCCCCCTGTCCCCCACACCCTCTGCCCTCAGCCGACGATCCGCCCAGACCCAGACCCTGACTGGGTCCCACCCCCCAATTTATTTCAGCACCATGAACGATAGCAGGAGACAGAGAGTCAAGAAGTGATAAGTGTTTGTGAGTTGGAAAGTTTATAAATGCACCCTATAAAGAAAAGTCTGGTTTTATAATCTGCCTTTAAAAGATGAAGGAAAAATATGGAGACAAGATCAGCTTGCAGTGCCAGGCTCTTTCCTCCAGTAGGACTGTTTAATCAGTACAATGGTGTTTTTGGCTGTCGGACACAAGGTTTCAGCTCATGAAGAAAGTTTTAACCATCACCATTAACACTGATCAAGTATGTCCCAATCTGCTTGTTTATCCTCCTCTCTCACCAGCTCAGTACAAAGCTACTTTACGGCTTCTTAAACCCAACAGGTTTCTCCTGGACAATACCAGCTTTTAGTTACTTTACTGATTACACACAAGCAGTAGTTTTGGATTAGTTTTGGATTTGAGACAACAGACAGTGAGTGAAAGAGAGTCGCGCCTCCTCTCAATTTCATCTCCAAATCGGCTGCGTTTGGAGCCGCCACAGTGGCCAGATCTAAAGTTTTCCACTCAAAACAACAATGCAGTACTCTTACCAAATCGAATGGTAATACTTTTCATCCCATTGATGCCATCTCTAATCCACTCCGGGCTCCTTAGCAAAGATGGATCTGAAGAGTAAGAGGGAGAAATACGGGAAGGCGTGTGGAGAGAGAAAGAGTTGAGCAGCCATGTATATTCTGAAGAATTTGTGTTGTCTTTTTTTTTTTGCTTCTCTCTCTACTCTACTGCAATGGGGCTGTGTCGTTAAGCTCTTTAGTCTGCGTGGCTAATGGAATAGGGTTGGCAGGATTACATTGGGCTGAAGCACTGTGCCTGGTGAGCCTTGTAGGAACCACTGTCGCTCCGCCAAGTGAAAGGGAGGGAAGGATGGAAAAGGACGATGAGGTTTATAGAGCAGAAGGGCCAGAAAAAAAAGGTTTGGGGAGAAGGAGATTGTAGGTTAATTGTATGGGACAGAACTCGTGGCCATACATGACCATTATCACATCTGTCATGGCTCCTTTTTTTTGTTGCTTTGATCCAGAAGTGGTTGGCCTCAGTGTCTGCAGAACCCTATGCTGCTCAGAGGCTCTTAATTTTTAGGGTCACCAATTGCTGGTGAGAGGAGGAAATTGATGGAAGTAAAGGATAGCTCACACTTGGCTTCTAATAGCTATAAAAGCGGCAGAAGGTTTTTAACTAGTCATAAAATCAGTGGCAGGAACAGGAGGATATTAATTGGATTAACGCATTCATGGTCCTGTGATCGCTTTTCCTGCTTCCATGATCATCTCTAAAAGATGAAGTGGGGCCGACAGTGATACTGACAAAAACACCGTTCAACGTATATACTATAACGAGACACACACAAATGTGTCAGTGATGTCATAGCTGAGTCTGATTCTGCACTTCACTACGTTTTATCCTTAATTATACTGCTTTGAAATGTATTTGCTTTTTGTTGTTCTTTTTCTTGTTAGCGTTGTAGTAGCTGCACGTGAATTCTGGACGTCTCGTTAACCAAGATAAATCTTTTGTGTGTGCAAGCGTGGATGGCAATAAAGCACTTTCTGGTTCGGATTCTGAATTGTAAAAATCTATTTACTCTGTACTTGTCTAACGAGGGGTACGGTGTTCTTGTATCCTCTTCTCACTGACTTTCAGCATTATTTGTTAATGTAAATCCCTGTGTACTTACTTCTCTATTTTATACATGTGTTGTGATTCAAACATGATTCAAATATCTTATCTCGTAACCCCTAACATCATCATTTCTCTTTTTCCTCTCCCTTCTCATCTCCCCTCCTCTTGTCACTTTGTAGGAATAAATTTGTTTCCAAACATAATGGAGCCCTCCAGAGGGGAGGGGCCTCATTTTAGTATGCTGCTATCTGATTGGCTGTTTAGCCCCATGTCGTATATGATGATAAATCTGGCCCAGGTGTCACCTACTCAGCGGCAGGTGAGGATTGATGGGATACAGGAGGACTATCCATCATCCTGGGCAGGTGGCATGCTATCGGAATTTGGGAAATCTGTTCCCAATCAGGGTCCCGCGGTGCTCAGCGGGGTTCGCATCGGTGTTTGGGAGGCGTTACTGAAAATCAATGGCAAGCACTCAAGGTCAATGTACTGTTAGAAAACTCCTTAAGCTCTGATGGATAGACCCCACTGCTCTTCCTTTGCCTCTCTTGCTCTCTCACTTTTTCAATGGGAAAATGCGAGGAGACACTGACATCTTCCATCCTCGGCTGCCCCGGCCGCCCTGTTAAAGGAAAGGTGGTTTTCAGGTGGATGTCATAGCGGCTGTCTGGAGTAATTTGCTACATGGCCCTTCTCTAGGTGAAGCCAGCAAGTGCCAATCTGAGGACGAGGCTGGGACTCAGGTTGGAGCCGGGAAGTATCGGAGATCTAATAAAAGCCCAGGGCGCCTGCCTGGCTCCTTATTCTTATAGATTACCTGTAAGTCACCTTGTCTTTGCTACTGTAAGGGTTGGAAGTTAAGCTGCATAAAGGCAGACATTCACCCTCACCTCCTTGGCTGGCTGAAAGTCAATTCAAACTGTAGATCAGAAGAACGGACAAAGTTTTAAACCGAACGGCTACTAGACAGTAATTCAGCATTTGATCTAAGTGTGGTTTCAATTCCAACATGAAAAAAAGTTACTGGGGACCCCTATAGCAGAGTTTCATCATAATTGTGATCAAATCAACAGTTTACAGGAAAACTTGAGTTGTCTGTTTGCAGTGTTGTGCTAGTTACTGATAAATAGTAACTAGTTACCGTTACTAGTTACTTCATTAAAAAAGTAACTCAGTTAGTAACTCAGTTACTTAGACCAAAAAGTAATGCGTTACTATGAAAAGTAACTATTGAGTTACTTTAAATAAAAACATTTTTTTAAATGCTCCCATTAATGCCCCTCTAGCCTTCATTTCAGCAGGTTCTGTATGGATTTGCATTGTGCCTTATGTTCTGCATTCTGATTGGCTAAACAGTCTCCCCGCTTCTTCACTTCCTGTGTCAATAACGTTGGTTGCTTAGCAACAAGCTGAGAACGACCAATGAGCTTCAGCAGCAGCTCAGGAATGGGACTCTTTGATGAATCGTTCATTACAGTCTCAAAAATAACCCATGGTGGCATGTCGGTTTATAAGAATCTTTTTGCCCAGAAGAAAAAACAGCGACAAAACGACCTATAACTATTTTCTTCTCTCGAAAAAAAAAACACCTGGACCGCGGGGTTTAGGATAAAAAGACGCTACAGAGTCAGGATGCAGCGGCAGTCAAAAGAGCAGTGGAATACGTGTGAGGCGGGGCTGATCTCCGCAATTTGAAGCCTTTTTAATTGTAAAAAGAATTTCACTTACCACAGGTTCTTTTTGAAACGTAACCGCTGCGAAAAACGAGGGATTACTGTGATGACAATATCTCCACGTTGCGAAACTCGCCGTCTCTCAGCTCTCCATGACCGCGGTGAAGTTAGTTTTATGTTGGATATTCGACAGACGTTTGCTCTGGGGGCATTTCTGTCGAATATCCAACGTAAAACTAACTTCAGCGCGGTCTCGCCATGACCGTCATGTTTTTGAAAGCACACACACATCCACGCTACGTTTCCTCCGGTCTCCGCGTGCGGGGAAAAAAGGCTTCACTGTAGCTGCAGAAATAACGGAGTAATGCACCCTTGGTAACGGTAACTGCGTTACTGAATTTAAAAAGTAATGCGTTAGAGTATTAGTTACCGCAAAACTAACGGCGTTACTGTAACGCGTTACTAAATAATGCGTTAGTCCCAACACTGTCTGTTTGTAGATTTCTCACTACAATAGCAAGAGGGAGAACAGATGTGTACAGCTTGGATTTCATTGTTCAAAAAACCTCTCAAATACATTAACTAAAAAAAACCTTTAACTAATGTTAAAGGAACATGTACTTACTTGTCAAGAGTTTCACTTTTAGTGGCTGTGGCAGGGTGGAGGTGCAGCCACTCAGGTTGATTAGGGCACAGGTGTTCCCAATCAACCTCTCCACCCTGCCTGCCTTCATAAGGCTTCATAAGAGGTCTCCCTGTGAAGCTGCTGAAGGTGTTGATGCACGTGTGTGGGTGAATTGCGAATAAAGAGTTCTGCACTGAAACCCCGTGTTCTCTCTGTCCTGTCGGTTGGGCCCCCGTAGCACTCGGCCTGCTACACTTGCGCCCAACGTGGGGCGTTCGACAGGATGGAGGAGGGGGGCACGGAGCTGGCCCATGCCCTGGCAGACCTAGCAGCCCTACTCCAGGGCCAGGGGGAGCGGCAGCGCTGGAAGCGCTGGTGGCGCCAAGCGACGGCTCCCGAGGCGGCGGGGCCCGCGGAGGGACCCACCCCGGCGCCACGCCTGACGTTCGCCGCTGCGGCGCTGGTGGCGCTGCAGCCGACAGGCCGGGAGGCAGAGGCTGCAGGCCACCAGGCGACGGCACCTGAGGTGACGCCAGCGACTGCGGGACCCGCAGCGCGACCCAGCCCGGCGCCACGCCTGAGGTTCGTCGCGGAGATGGACCAGCGACCGGAGCAGTGCTGCGTTGGGGAGGAGCCAGTCCTGGACGTGCCAACTCTGGAGGCGGACCAGCGACTGGAGCAGTGCTGCGTCGGGGACGGGGTGGTCCTGAACGCACCCCGGCCACGGCCGCGGATGCCGTCTGGCCCGAGGCCACCCTGGGCCCAGTCCCGAGAGCGGCCGTCTCGGCGGCCGGCCCGTTGCCAAGGGCGACCTCCCGACCGGTCCCGCTGGTCGGCTCGACGCCGAGGGCGACCTTCCGACCGGCCTCGGCAGCCGGCCGAACCGGGAAGGCCCGGAGGCGCAGACTGCGGTTCCGGGCTTCGTCTCCCGTGTCCTCTCTGTCCTGTCGGTCGGGCCCCCGTAGCACTCGCCCTGCTACAGTGGCCATCACAAGGATTATCACCTGACCCAGTCTTCCTGACAATTTTGTAGTTACAGGTTTTATATTTTGATCTTCTTTATGTTTTCTTTCTTTCTTTTATTTCTTAAAATCTAATTGAATTTAACGTTTTATACTTTTTTTATTAGCTTTATTAAGCAGAATAAATTTGAGTATAGGGTCATTCCCCACACAAAAGGGACACAAAGTCAGAAAAGTATTTCTCAACTAGTATGAATCTTATGGGGTAAATGGGGTGGAGACCAGAGGTAGTATTCTGACCAACAGGTATCCATGTATCCATTCATCAAGTACTTTTTAGTTAAGATAAGTTTATCTGAGTTGGGGTCCTGGGGGAACCAAAGAGGTCCAGAAGGCATTCTAACCACCTCAACAGACTCTGGATGTGGAGGAGCATCAACTCTGAGTTCCTCTCACCACCTGATCTCAAAGGGAATGTCCAGCCTCCCTACGGAAGAAACAAATTTTGGCTGCTTGTGTCTGAGATCTCAGTCTTGTTGTCACTATCCACAGCCTTACCTTTTACCTCAACTTCACCACACCATAATTGTAAAGGGTTCACATTACTGCAGACGCTTCCCTGTTCAATTAAATTGTATTTATATGTCTATACAGGTTGTCTCTAGGCATTTTCCAGAGACCCAGAACATGACCCCCAAGCAATTATTACATAAACAATGGCAGGTTAAAACTCCCCTATTGGGCGAAAAACCTTCAACCAAACAGTGGCAAGAAAAACTCCCCATTAGGAGGGAAGAAACCTTGAGCAGGACCTGGCTCATAAGGGGGGGACCCTCTTGCCAAAAACCAGGTGTGCAGAGCAGGAAAAGGAAGATAGGAAAGAAAGAATGAAGAACAGAGAGAGGAGAGGCACAGATACATTGTCAAGGTACAAAAGATGAGATATATTAGTATTAATTATCCGTGAGCAGGAGACCTAAGAGTTCGATGAACATATGACCGATACATGGCTAGTTGCTGTACTACAGAGATGACTATATAAACAGGTGTAGACAGCAAACACTGGGATGGTCAGAGTGTGGGACTGCAGGTCAGCATGCAGCTCTGGAAGATCTGGCCTCCAAACATGCATGGAAGAGAAAATGAAGGGCAGACCAGCACACCAAACTACAAGAACAATGGAGTGCAATCATGGTGATGAGATACTTCTAATTTATAACTGAGGGTTTATCTGAAGAAAGGAAAGAGAAGGAGAGGAGAGCAAAAGGGGTGAGGCGTACAACTCAGTGGATCATGTTGGTGTCCCCCTGCAGCCTAGGGTTATAGCAGCATATCTACGATGAAGCCATGTTTAAGACGAGCTGCTCTAGTGTTGTATTTTAGCTGCAGCTATGACTAGTGGCTCTAACTAAACAGAAACGTTTTAAGTTTGGTTTTAAAGATGTAGGTGGTGTCAGCCAACAGTTCCTGGTAGCAGAAGGCCCGTCCTCCAAATATACACATGGATACTCTGGGAACTACGAATAAACCTGCACTCTGAGAACGGAGAGCTCTATTAGGAACACAAGACACTATCAGATCGAGCAAATATTATGGAGCTAGGCCATTTTGGTTTAACATGGAGCCAATAGAGGGAGACTAACACAGGAGATACGTGGAGAGACGTGGCCCGGTACACTACCACTAACAAAACTGGCTTCTCTGATTTCCTGCTCGGGAGTGTGAGACTAAGCGTGAAGGCTTTCCAACGTATTATAATCACATATAGGTTTAGACTTTATTTGAAGACTGGAGTTATAGATCGCCGCTACTCCTCCACCTCGGCCCGTGCTTCTGTGCTACAAAATAGCAGGTACATTGTTTTTACAAATTTTACAAATCATTTGAAGAAATATAGACACCCAGCTAAAATGTGTTTCTTTATTTGTTTTGTGCAGTGTCAAGGTCACATGTGGTTTAAACTGGTAGAAATTGGGACGGAAAATGGCCCTAAAATTAAAATGTTGCATATCACATAATTGAAAAAAAGAAAAGAAAATAGTGAGGTCGGAACAGGTGCAAAGCAAATTAAATCAAAATAAAGGTTTACATTTCTACTGAACACGAGAAAATATTTGATTCATGGATATCAGCATGAGACTCTCCCATCTGAGCAGTTTCTTCACAATATCTAATCTCTCTGGATATTCATCTGCTATGAAACAAAATGTACATGTACACACACTCTCTCACACACAGAAAATATCAAAATATAGTGATTGGCTGCTGATAATCAGAGATTGGTTGCATTAGTGGATTGACTGGGGCAGGGGCATCATAAAGCCCAAAGGGCATTGAATATTATTGAAAATTAGCCAAATGTCGTGCAGAACGCAATCTTGAGTCCGTCTGTCACTGAGTGTGACCTGGTTACACCCAGTGGCCATTGGTCCATGGCTGAAAGCCAGGAAGCACCTGTAAGACTCAGGGATACGTAATGGCAGAAATGCATCCCCCCATGTCTTGCTGTACGGTTGACAGAAAGCAGAACAAAAGTGCAGTTTGTCATAATTTTCTTAAGTTGCACAGAGAGAAAGACTCAAATTCTCCTGCTCTCTGTGACCTAACAGGTGGTGTAACCCAAATCACCGGTATAGGCAGAAAAGACAGAGGCATATTTAGTCAAAAGTGATTTCATCTGACCCTCCTCTTCAACCGGTAACTGGGAGAGTTCTGTTACGATCATTTAATATGGATTTTAAATGTTTGAGCAAAGGATTACAATTCTTTCCTCTCACACACTCACTAATGCGCGTGCACAGTCCTACACTTGTGGTGAGGACAGTTTTCTCTGGACACCACACACAGGTCAACTATAACACCAGTTTAATCTGATTCCAACAAGCCGGGTCTAATTATGTGTCTAATTAGCACAATCTTCAATCACAAGGCACACTCATAATACAAAACAGAAAGGACAAAGTAGAAAAAGACAAAGATGCAGCATCATTGTAGCCTACGCCAAAGTAGCACCAGAATTGCAGTAGATGGTTATGTCCTGGCAGTGCTAGTGGACATCAATAGTATTTTGAGGTAGGAATAAATTGTGTATTTGTCTGACATTATATTGATCAGATAGTTAGCCTCTTGTTCAACAGCTTATTTCATGAATATCCTGTCAATAATTGTCACCACATATAAACTATTTCACATTGTTCAAATTATTTTTCCACTATAAAAACTGTCAAAACAGAAAATCTCAGATGGTCACATTTTTTAAAAACACTAAATTGAAAGTCTTTTTTTCCAAATAATAATTAAAGTTTAAGACTTACATGATTCACATTTTTAGATCAGATTTGTCGTACCTGGGTGAAAATGAACCAAAAGAATTTTCAGTTTTGGAAGAGGAATCATTGTCTTTGTCTACTTCAACACCAGATCACCTTTGTCCACACTCTGGCTATCTGCTTCCTATTTTGACCTCATTACGTGCATGCAGGTGAGCTGCAGTGAAGGTTAGAGACCTAACCAACTGTGCCCATGTTCCTGTAGACCATAAGCTCATATCTTTGTCTTTAACCTTACTTTTTATGCTTATTCTTCTTTTATCAACATTCAGTTGTACAGAATATTTCATTTGTCAGTCTTGTATGTCCATCTTACCTTTACCTCCACTAAGACTTCCCACTCCACATTTTCTGCCCTGCCCCTCTATTCCAAGGTGACCCAGCCTCCCAATCCCCACTATCGGTCAGACTCGGGGCCCCTATTAATCCTACTTCATTTGTCCTGCCTCTGCCCTCGACTTTGGGAGGAATTTATGACAGTACCTTAAATGCTAATGGAGTCTAATCTGTGGAGAGCTTCGCTCTTTTCTAAAGACTCCTATCACTCTTTGTGCCACGTGCATACAATGAGTCCACACATATGGGGACAGAGCTAGACTGGTATTAAGAGAAAGTTCTCTCAATGAATAGACAGCATATGTCCATTCAAATATATTTCCACCCAGGAAATCATGTTCTCTTTGTCGAATGGTGAAAATAATATATATTTTTTTTTTGTGTCAAAATTCCTTCAAAAGATGAATCCGCTATCAAAATTCAACGGCTAAGGGTAGGGTGAGAGTCCCTGTGAACTGGAAAGATTAATTTTGGCTCGGTGTACTTGTACTGCGACTGAGCGTACGTCTGTCCCACCGTCTGCCTGTCCTCTTCTGTCCGTCCGTCACAGTAACAATTAACACGAAAACTCTTCAAGAATGTCTAGCTTCACTCAAGGATGAAACCTGTCAAAAAATAAGTGCTTCCTTTTGGGGAAAAAAATGGATGTTTATAAGGGAGAGGATAAAACTGGACAATTTTCTGCCTCACTAGTTTATTCAATGCAAGGGGTAAAATAATGCACATTTTAAATGGATGTAATTACTAGTTATCACTGGCGGTTACTCTGAGTCACTTTGTGCCAGAAAAGAGTGAAAGGACCAGTGGTTTCTCTTCAGCACTGGAAGCTATACCCCAAACACACAATGGTTCTGAGAGGAAAACCACTGTGACACCTAAGCCCGGAGCACAGATCCTCTGTGGGAGATCAGAAGGATGGATACACAAAGTGAATATGCAGCGAAGCACTATAGTAGTGAGAAAGGACGAAGGCAGCAAAGGTGCTGCGCTGGAGACGGACTCAGCACACAGGACATACGTCACCCACACATACATTATGATTTAATATGAAAAACAATAATATTTTACAGCAATTTGCCATGATACCAAATACTTCCATGAGGTTCCTTCATTTCTTTCTACAACGACCCCAGACAGGCAATACGTCAAGTAATGGGGTGAGGGCGTTGCATATACATTCAGAGACACCTCATTAATACATCATGATCATTCAGCATAAAAACAGGCCTTGGATTAATATGTAATTACTAATCTTACATCTCTGCTAGCATTCCTTTAAAGAATAATATTTAATGAACTGATAAAAATAAATTCACCCAAAGCCACATTAAATTATAAAGTGCAATTATAAGCATTCATTAATGCATGTTTTTAAAATTATAACTAATATAACAAAAACCAGTGTTGACGTTGTTTGTGTTGAGTGTCATCGTTTAAACTTTTTTCGTTTATATTTAGACATTTAGAAGGTATTTCACGGACAAATCTGCCGTAATAATCAACTCAGTTTAATTACATTCATAATATCAATGAGGAAACATCATATTGGAGTCCACTGAGGCATGCGTGTGTGGGTTTGTGCGAGTGTGTTTGTGTGTGCATGTCCACGCACATGTTAATTCCGGTCTGGTCACTGGAGTAAGCTACGCTAGAGAAGGCAAAGCTGTGATTGCATTGAGCACTGTGCTGCGACCGACAGACTTAATACCATCCCCACTGGACTGAGATCAGCTATTAAGATAAACCAGGCCAACTTAGTTTAATTCCTGAGTAGAATTACGCTGAAACCTGGCCTGCATTTGCATTCATAGAAATGTCATTTAAAGACTAATTTTGGCAAAGATTTAGGTTCCTCTGTTATTTCTGAAGTGAGAGCATTTGTCATTTGCATGAATGCATTATGTATGAGAGGCACTGTGACATAAAACAGTTTAGAAAAAGACACACCTTTTATCTCAAAGCCTTTTTCTTTTTACGAGGGAGAAAGGAGTGGGTGTATGATCCAGTATCATGTGCAGGCTGTATCTATTACAAACCTTGTCAGCTGAGCTTTATTTGTGGCACTGACCTCTTTGAAAATGTCTCTATTTGGTGCAATTGTTGGTTCATTTATCCGAATACACACTGAAGGGGGTCGTTGACTGATCCTGCACTTAAGAGAAGCTTCCAGAATAACAATGGCTGCTGGGACTTCAGTGGGGCTTCAATAATCAAATTGTAATAAAGCTGGTCATTCTACAGTTAAAACACAGCCTGACAGTGAGCAATTGTTTCCTGTAGCTGAGGCTACCCATAAGGCACTTCTATTCTCATAATCACCTCACATAATGGATGATATGGGTCAACATGGAGGTGGGGTATTTTTCATGCTCACTGTTAGCCCGCCGGCCTATTCTTTTAAAGAACCTCTACATGAGAGGTGGAACAGCGATGAATCTAACACTGCACTTCTTCCTGTTTTAACCTTGGTTTGACTTGTTTACCTCAAAACATCAGGAGGAGGTCATGCCCTCTCTGCTCTTTGAAGGGGAAAAAATACTGAAAACAGCTTGTAGTGATCATTATAGAGACATTTCTACAAAACTGTTTTATCCTACAGCACAACTCCTTCTCTAAATTGAACTTAATTAGAAATAAGATGAATGCATTTTTCTCCCCTGAAAAGTGCTGGAATATTTGCAGCTCTGTAAGCAATTTTGCTGAGTTTGTGCAAGGAATGTATAGGAGTCCACTTGAGCTAAACTTGTTACACTTTCATGTATGTTTTCATATCAAGACATGCATTCATAAGTGTGTAATGAATAGAAAACACAATAAACCAAATGGCATTTTTATTTGTTTTCTAGTGCAGGTTTACAGCGACAAATAAAACTAAATGTATAGGACTTTTATGACACAGGAAATTACACAACACTTTTCACAGCACCATGACTGACAACAGTAAAAGTGACAATCAGCAGGCAAAAGATACAATCTCAGAGCTTGGCTGAACACATCTGCAGCACGAGAGATGCAAAGCGTACAGTAGATCCAACAACGCGCCAAGATTTCATGTGGCCAACATCAGAATCGTGGTTATGCAAAAATAAATGTATTGATCACATCGTACATGCTGTACATCCACATAAAGAACAACAATAACCTTGTGCACTGTTGCATCGTACTACCTAAATCCACACTGTAACACTGTCACAGGCTTTAGTGTAGGAGTTTACTGTGCTGTGGGGCCAGTGATCATGAAGTAGCCTCTTTTCCCCCCAGCTCCATCTCCACTGCCTTAAACTTTAATAGCAGACAGTTAAATATTAATAAGTGATATCAATGAGGGCTGCTTTAGTGTTTTTGGCACCAGTACAGCGTTTGCCTGCCTGAGTTTCATAACTACTGCACCGGTGCAGCTCCAAAGGAAACACACATTATACACCCACACAAACATGTTCCTGCCACACAATAGGTGTGGGCATTTAGATGCAGTTAATGGCAGTTTATGGAAACTTTCTGTATTACTCAAGTAAGTTCTCATACTAGTGCAAGAAAATATTGTATATATTTCTGCTTTTATTTAATTATCTATTTTTAATTAAGCACAAAATGATGTTGTAATATAACAAATAAAGAAGAAGTAACATGCACACATTTAGGATGAGCTTCAGAGTTCAAGTTTTCCAACTGTTTGTCCTGGGTGTGTGTGCATAGATGACAAAATCTGACTACAAACTAGTCACTCTGGTCAGACTCTCAATTTGAATTGTTCTTGATAATGTTGGCAGGATGCAAAACTGATTGCAAGCACATCTTTCCCAATAGGCACAGTTTGCTACAGTGTGGTATACAATTATCTGTATTTCCATCATCAAAAGTTGCAATCCTTGTCAAAATAAGCACTAGATAAGCATACCATCCTGATGTGTCCATCAGTGCACGTGGCACCAGGACACCCTAGGCCGGAGGTCAATGATCGACTTTGTCCTCCTTTCACCTGACCTTTGGTCATATGTCATGGATATTTTAGTAAACAGAGGAGCTGAGCTATCAATCACCACGTGGTGGTGAGTTGAATACGCTGGCAGAGGACGATGTTGGACAGACCTGCCAGACCCAAACCTATTGGGAGTGTTTGTTGGGAACATCTTAGTTATGGCCCTTTTGCACTAGTACTTACTCGGCCCGCCTCGGTTCGTCACGCCTCTACCCGCCTCTACCCGCCTCTACCCGCCTCTACCCGTTTTGTCCCCGTTTGTTTTTCCACAGCCAGGTGAGAAGTGGGGGGGTTGGGGTGAAGCTGCTGTGACGTACTCGATTGCGCAACCGCTTTGTTCATGTCGGCGCTGATCAGAAATCAGCTGGAGCCGCGAGCGGCTGAGAGTAAAACAGCCCGTCTACATCCCTTTTTTAATTCTCTCGTCAGTCACCAGGTTTATGAACATCTGCACCTCAGAGTTGGATCACCAAACAGACGTTTTGCGCTTTATAATAAAATCGCCGCGAGTCGCGCTCGCGCTGACTCCCGCTTCCTGATTCAAACGTCTGACGGCCCCGCCCCCCTACCAATCAGTGGCGCGAAGGGTGGTGACCTGAGATATAGTCCCGGCTCAGCCCGGATAGAACCTCGCCAGAATGGTTACAGAAGTATCTGTATCTGCTTGGAGCGGCTCTACCCGTCTAGCCCCTAGTGCAAAAGAGCAAGACGGGGCCGTGGCGGGTAGAACCGAGCTCAGGCGGGACTAGTGCAAAAGGGCCATTAGAGAGGTTTTCAACTCTCACTTTTGGGAGAACTTCTCCCAGATTACGAGGGAACCTGGTGGTGGACGCCAGAAGTAAGCCACGCTTTCAAGGGGAAGGAATCCTAGCAGGCCATGTTTGTATTTCTGAAACACACATTTTCATACCGAAAAAAGTGTTAAAAAAGTTGAATGAACAAATATCAATCGATCAATAGACCTTTATTTGTATAGCACTTTTAAAACAACCAGGGTTAACTTAAGTGCTTCATAATTAAAATAAAATTAAAACTCGTCAGAGAAAAATAATCATATAACGCATAATAAATTAAAATAACGAAAATATTCAAATAAAAATCCATTAAAAAAAAAGAGTAAAAAGTCCTTTTATGTGCCAAATGCCAGTCTGAACAGGTGGGGCTTTAGTTTGGATGTGAACAGACGCAGGTCAAGGAGGGTTCGTACCTCAGGGGGCAGCATGCTCCAGAGTTGGGGGCCGGTGATCACCCCACTTCTTCACTCTCCTCCGTGGATCCTTTAACGTCTGCTGAACGCAAAGTTCTGCTGGGATGAGGGAAACTTAAAGCGTCACATAAGAAGGAGCAAGGCCGTAATACTAAATGAAGTCCTGTTTTGATGAGTTGCAAGACAATAACACAAAGAACAAGCACATGTTAATATTTTTTTTGATTAATGTAATAACTCATAGTTAGTTGGATTACCGGACCCTGAAACGTTATAAAAACACACTTCAGCAGTCGGATGCTCAAACACTGCCACCATCAAGGCCTACCGGTACTTAGAAAAAAAAGTGCTTTGATGACAATAACAAACATACACGCTGACTTTCACTCCTACAGACAAGTTGGAACCACCAATCAACCATGTAGGCCTATGTGTTTTGACTGTAGGAGGCCATAAAACCCAGGCAGGGAAACTCCCATAAGGCCCCTGCTAGGATTCAAACCTGGAACTTTTTTGTGAGGTGACAGTGCTACTATGTCTTTATGGCTACCAAATACCAAGATAGATACACTACAAGGCACTGTAAGGAAGAAGAAGTTAAAAACGTAAACTGCTGAGAGGACCACATGTTTTTCTACTCTTATGCTACAAAGGGCTGTCAACAGTTCTGCTATATGTGTAGGTTTTGTTGTCTAGAAGGTCTTTACGTGAACTGCCATGTCTCATACTCACTCCAGTTATACAGGTTTAACACATGTGTTTGTCTCTGCATCTCCACCTGATCAGACAGCGGTGTCCACATGTCGGCGGACATCACGAGAGCTGTCCCCCGGCGCCCGGAGGGTTTCAGGTTTGCATACCTCCACCAAACTCAACTATCAGCCTAGTGCTGCAAAAACAGTCTCCTCTGCCTCAAGGCAACAATAAAACAGGCCACACTTCAATCACAATTACACTAATTAAGAGGGAAACTAAGGCTCAGCATTTGCACAAGGCTCAAGAAGTCAACGGCGGTTTATATCAAAATTTCAGTTGTACCACCAAACTTTGGGTGGTTGATATCATCAGCAAAAATAAACTAGTTAGCAAAGCTAAGTTGAGTTGAGTTGAGCTTTTGTGTGTTCATTTCTGACGTTTAAATGCTCTAAAGAAACTCCTTTAAAATTATTCTGAGATAGTACGTCCATGTCTACGAATTTGAAACAAAAAAGGGACCAAATTATTCTCAAGTAATAATTAGCTTCACAAATTTTGAAGTATAAATAAATAAATAAAAACAAAACATAAATAAGAATGTCTCCGTTAAACACACATATTCCCAATGAGCGTTTGGCTATTTATGTTTTATCTGAAGAAAGGACTCATCCAACCAGCACAGAAGAGCGAGTGTCAGCAGTTTTGACTCAACGCCTTTCTTTTTCTCTGTTCTCAATTTCACCGTTTCTCCGCGTATGGCAGCCTCCTGCCTTATGTTTAGCGCTGCATTTCCCAGACGGATCAGATGGGTTAAGAAGTGAAGTGAGCACATATACATTAATCCTTTATTTGCTTGATGAACATATTTATTTACTCCAGGGTTCTCACTCTTCTAGGTAATTACATCCCCTTATCTCAACCTCTAATTACAGGTTTTGTAGGGCCCTCAAAGTCACTTGACTAAAACCTCTCTCTGTGAGCTTTCTTTGCTCATCGTAATATTCCAAAATAATTTTAGTCTCTAAATTTGGTCAAGAAATTGGCCAGGTAAATACATTACTCCAAAAGGTGTTTGAGTCTCTGCACAACTGTTCCCGTGGTGAAACTTAGTGGACTGGAAGCTGCTGCACAGAAGCTTCAGGCTCGCAGCTTGTAAACCTGCTCTCATCCAGAGGTCATTGTGGAGGAGAGCTCAACGGGCCGGCACCGGCTCCGACTGCGCTGCCAAGACGAGAGCAGGAGCGCTGCTAATCTGAGAATTGAGGGGATTAGGCTGCACTGTTATTGTCTGTTTGATGAGGGATTAAATTTGGTTAATCCAGACCTTCATATGGGACTCCTCATTTAAGATAGCAGCACAGTTCCATCATACAGCTTACGCGCAGTCTCTCACCCGTCTTCCTCGGATCAATCAATATTTATTCTGCTCCCTTCCTCTTGGCCTGTTTTCCCATGTGTCTCTTTGTGTCTGCATCTTCGCTCCTCATTTGTCTTTGATTGCGATCATGGTCACATGATAGAGCTTGAACATAATTAACTCTGCCTCTGAAATTCCTCCCTGTTGTTTTTGTGAAATAAAATAAAATAAAAAAAAACATAA
Organism: Cololabis saira; assembly: GCF_033807715.1. Lineage (NCBI taxonomy): Eukaryota > Metazoa > Chordata > Actinopteri > Beloniformes > Belonidae > Cololabis > Cololabis saira. The sequence goes on along the minus strand of NC_084591.1, from coordinate 40,032,781 downwards.
AACAATTCACATCTTGGGAATAAAAGGAAAAAGGTTGGAAATTACCTCCGGTAAAAGTGGATATTAGTATGTAGAGGGTGTAAAGAAGCAAAAAAAAAAAAAAAATCTGCAGGTTAAAAGTGAAGAGGTTTCATGGAAAAATATCATTAATTAGCTTTCTCGATTGATCCAACATCCTTCAACTAACAAATAATTTATTTACAATTATTTTGATTTATTTAGACAAGGTCAGAGGGTAGTTTACAGTGTATTTCTCAAAAAGTGAATCATAGCACTGCAGAGGACCTAACTCAATCATCAAGTCGTCAAAATCAGGGTGCATATTCATTTTTTTTCAGGTTCAAGAAAAACGTTGAGTTTATGAACATGCAGATTCAGCTCTAAAACAAGATTCAGTCTCTGCATACCCACTCAGAGATGAAATAGATGAATGGCAATATTCCTCCTGTTCACAACACCAGTTGATGCAGGCGAAGACTTGATTTCTCACGCTCAAATACTCGAATGCTTCAAATGTGATTTTCTTTCTATTTCTTTGGGGTGCAGCTGCTCTCTGGAGAACACATAAAAGGGCAATAACAATATTCTAAGTGCCATTTTGCTGTATCATCAATGTCCCTGCTGATGCATTCAGTTTCATTGTACTTTTCATTCAGTCAATACAAAAAGGAAGTGGTTTTTAGATAACTTGCCACTTGCCAATACAAAGGCAAGACCATAAAAATATATGATCTAATTGATTTGTAGTGAAAATAAATTCCTGGGTTTTATGCATTCGAGTAGTGCCTGCACGGAAAACAGATGTAGATGTATTTCATAATCTCCCAAAATATGCTTACTTGTGACAGGCAAATAAAGCCACATATGTACATTTAAACAGTTAATAAAACAAAGCCTGTTTAACTATCAGAGTGTGTGGGAGGACGGGAGAGAGGGATGGGTGAAAGTCGGTATATCATCTAGTTATATCTGCACAGCAGCTTGTAAAATCCCGAGCATTGTCCTTGCAACACGTGCGCCGCTTCCCTCTCGCTGACATCTCCCGCCTCCTCCTCCCTCCTTTTTTCGTTCATTCAGCTCCGACACCATTTAGAACAGTTGGCATCATTAATGGGAGGAATTGCCTCTAAATTGGCAACAGTGAAAAGACAAATTATGAGTGGCAGAGTTGCTGGAAAGAGAGAGGGCGGGTGGGACGAGGAAGAGAAGAATTAGAGTATTTGAATAATTTAGCCCCCTGTGGCTGGGATGACAGGAGTGTTATTCTGAAGAAAGGCCCTGCTGCTAGAGAAATGAGAGGTTGTAATGAAATCCAAGCGTGTGCGTCTGTGTGTTAGTGTGGGCAAAACGCGAGTTTTTGCTCATCCTCGGCAGCTCAGTGCGTTTGATTTGGCAAGTATTTTTTCACTTAGCAATCAGACTGGATATAGAGAGGATTGGTGTGACATGTGCCCTGCGTGTTTTTCTTTTTGTCAGAAACAGAGAGGCGGTTTGGCATATCAGCACTGAGGTTTTTGTTTTGTAAGCTCTGTGCACGCTTTCTCCAAGCCATTACTCTTTTTATCCACTTGCAACTACGTGCAATGGCGGTGTGCAGTAGACTCTATAACTTTAGGAAAACTTTTCTTGAAAAGTAATGAAAAAAGAAGATACTCCACAAACTGTTAACCCCAAGATGTGGTGCAATCCGTGGAGCATTTGTGCTGGGCCAGTCAAAGAGCCTTGTGAGTGTGGGCCCGGTGACAGCTCCGTCCCTCACCTGTCCCCCACAGCGCTATCTAGGGACCCCCCTCCCAGGCCTTCTCTTCTATATGGCAAAAAGGGGAGACACCCAAGACACCTCCCCACACTCGACTTCACGTCTGCCTTTGAACACTTTCTCTATTTCAATTGCAGCTTGTCTAAAAAAGCTCCTGGATTCTCTCTCTCCTCCCTCCCCAACCTCTCCTCCTCCCTACCCTCTCCCTCTTTCCCTGCTGGCACTTGTAATTATCTTATGCCTGGGAGACAGGTTTTAAGCAGAGGTGTCAGGCCAGGTGCTTCCTGACAGCTGGGGATGATTAGGAGAATTCTGGAGTTCTGTCACTGGTATCCATGGTGCTCCCCACGGCGACCAGGACGCTTTGTTGTCACAGCAACAATAGCAACTCTTAATTTGTTGACAGGGAGAAATTCATCAAGGCCTGAGTGACTCTGCAACCCTAAACCACAGGCCCTGTGGGGGGTAGTAAGTTGCGTTAAGGGCCCAGGAACTGGACCACTGATGGAAAGGCAAAAACTTTTGAAGCCCCTCCTTACTTCGCTCACTTATGACACTTCATTCTGTAAGGCAATGAATGAAAGTAACGCCTTGGTATTCCTCAAGAGTCTGTGCAAGTACAATACATGTCTTTGGTTGGACACATGTTGCAGTGCATGCCTGGCAATATGCTGTGGAGTGTGCTACCACCCATGTGTGTCTCTCATCTTGTGTTACAACCTATGTTTTGAGAATACAAGACGCCAGACACCTGCACATGGACACACAAACCTTATACATGTTGGAGTGGAGTCTCTCTGCAGACCTTCAGCCCGACAACTGGAATACCAGGCTGCTGGGATACATAACAGCTCTAAATCACACACGTCCAGAAACAAACAGAGGGACAATGTGTCAGAGACTGTCTTGAATAAAACGTTTTTTTCAAATCAAGAACTTTAATGAATGCATTCAAAATGGGCTGCCAACTTGCTTTAGTCATGTGCATTAGCAGAGGTGGACAGAGTACTCGACCCCAGTACTTGAGTAAGAGTACAAATACTACTGGTCAAAATTTACTCCGTTACAAGTAAAAGTAGCTCAGTCAAAATATTACTCGAGTAAGAGTAGAAAAGTACTTGCTTTTAAAGGTACTTAAGTATCCAAAAGTAAATGCGTTTAAATTTACTTTAAGTAAAAGTAGAGTAAGAGTAAGAGTACATTTCTTATTTTCCACATCAGTAAATTACTATATTTTTTCTAAATTAATTGTTGCGGCTCTGTCTTGACAAACGCAGGCTACTTTGGCGGTATCGTTTTGAGGAGGCTTGACGTATTTCCGCTTTACGTACATCCCAGTGGAGAGCGTGCACTGTGATAGGTCTCCTCCTTTGACAAAAACAGCTTGTGTCCAATAGGATTTTAGGGAAGAAGAAAAAAGAGCAGACCTGAAAGTAACAAGTACTTTTCAGCCTTCCTAGAAATTTACTCGAGTAAAAGTAAAAATATTTGTCTTGGAAATGTATTCAAGTAAGAGTAATAAGTACCAAAGAAATCTAATACTCAAGTAAAGTACAAATCCTCTGGATATGTACTTAAGTACAGTACTCAAGTTTTTTTACTTCATTACTGTCCACCACTGTGCATTAGAGAGGTATGTAAGCACTGGAATTCTTGTTAATAGCATTTAGGCAGTAGCAGACTGTGAGCATTAATGAAGGAGGTTTGTTCAGCTGGATGTGCTGGTCCTAAACCATCATGTCAACAATGTTGACACAAACAAAAAAACAAAAACATTTCTTGTTCACTGAAAATCATGAAACATGAATTTTAGGGGACCTAATAGTTATACAAATCTGGACTCAATCTTTTAAAGTGCAATTAGCTCTAATGAAGCTGGTGTCTGCACGTTTGATGAACATCTCCAAGGAAAAAGAGGAACAATGAGACAAACTTCACTGAGAGAAAAATGCAGGGGGGAAAAGACATTAAAAGAGGTTATGGGAATGTCTGTGTTTTTCCGTGGCAGAACATCAATTATGTGTCAAAGGATAACTCTTACAATATCTGTTGGTAATTGGCAGTGACTGTAAAATTACACCTCACACTTTCGGACTTTCATTCAGTTTGTTTTTGTCAATTAACGTTGCGAGTGCATGTTATATCTACATGCAGTACAAGTTTTACTCTTTAAATCCACCTGTGTTACAGTTCCTTGCCGTTTCAGCTTTCTTTTTATTTCCTAAAAATCTTTAAAGCTTTTGCATGTACCCACACACATATATAGGCAGAAAAGGAGAAAAAGATGGCTTGTCCAATTATGTCTAAGTGATCAGTGAGAGAAATTTTAAGTGGAGGCATCTCTGAGATGTTTGCATGATAAACTCAGCAGGGTGAAGATGAAGCACAAAATCTCTCTCTCTCTCTCACACACTCACACACACACACACACACACACACACACACACACACAGAGTCACATGCACACTCACACGCGGGGTGGCGGAGCGAGCAGGTCTAATTGAGGGGAGATAATGAGTGAGTTTGGGCCTCCCCGCTGGCACCACCATGGATGCTCTCTCACCTCTCATCACATCTCCATTGGCTGGCAGAGACAAGGTGCTCAACATGCAAAGTGATGCTGTTATTGATTTGCCATCACGAAAGGCCTGAAATTAATATTGATTTCAAAACATCCACATGATAAATTTATCATGCACTTGGTATGTTGCATACATCTTAAAAACATAAAGAGAAAGAGAGGGATAAGAGGGACAGAGTCAGGCATCCCTTCAGCCTCTTGTTGCTGTTCCTACACAATGGTGGCATTTTGGAGGGAAAGAAGGTACACTTTGAGAAGTAAAAAGAAAAAATAACAAGTTAAAAAGGAAAGTTAAGTAAAATGCTGATATCGGCAGAAGCGGCTTCGTTGAGAGCATTGTTCATACTATTTCTTGCAAATACAGAAAAGATGAATACTTGAGGGGAATAGAAGCTAATTAAAACTAAGATCAAAGCCTCCCTCTGAGTGTTTTTCCTCGACACATCCGGGAAAACTCAAAACACTGCTTTTATTTTTCTGCCACCTCAGATATTCCATTTTGGGGGGAAAAAAAAAAAAAAGACAAATGCAGGGAACTTTCTTTGAGTACATATTGTTAACTAATTATCCCATTCGATTTGCAAACATGACCTGGTGTGAAAAGCGGAGGGTGTCAGTCATGGTTTGTGCTCTGTTATAATCGGCAGCCATCTATGACCTTCTTGCACGCGTCTGCAGCTGTTCTGCAACCAAGATCACCCCGAATCCTGATTTAATATCTCTTCATAAACTATGTTGTCCTAATCCAGTACCAAGCAATTAAGAATTGAGTCTACGTCTCCATTAACATTTCAATTAATTTTCAGTGTCACAAGTGTGTATGTGTGCGTGTGTGTGTGTGTGTGTGTGTGTGTGTGTGTGGAGTCCTGGATACTGATAGATCCCCCAGTAGCTCTACAAGGATTACACCCCTAATCTACACTGTCACTCTGAATGAGCCCATAGACACACACCGCACTGAGGGGTGTGGGAGCTGTCAGCTCTTGTTATTGGAGTTAGTATAGCTTCACAGACATACACACACACACACACACACGGACACACACACACCTACACACAGATTTCACAGACAATAGATTCTGACACAGTTTACATACTGGATGTATGCTTTCTATACGATTTCCTGTCTTTGGAGATTTTTTCCTTTACAGTAACTCTCGGTTACTCTCCCAGATTTGTGATCATGGTCGTTTGTCTTGCTAACAGTTTCAAGCAAGAAAGTATGGGCATGAGTACAGGCTGTCCCTATTAGGACGCTATAAATAAATGTGATTGACAACTGCGACATTATTCTACAACTTTACTTGGACAGTTCATATGGACCCTCGCGTTTTTTAACAAAAGCTCCAACTTGAACAGCAGATCCCACATAGGTTTAAATTTAAAATGCAGCACATGCTTCACGATATCGATTTTTTGTTAAATGATGAAGTCATTCTACTTAAAAATGCTGCAAAAAGTGAAAAACGACATGTTTTTTTCCTGTGGCAAAATACTTGACGCTCATTGGTTGAGTTTTCTAATCAAAAGTTTATCATTCATTCATTTATGCATTCAAATACCCCACTTTATTCCATTCAGGGTCACGGGGGATGTGGAGTGTGTCCCTGCAGTCATCAGATGACAGAGAGGTTACACCTGGACGCACCTGCAGTTTAATCCATAAGTTCTATGTTCCAAGTTCTCAGTGATCCTAACACAAGCAGCCACTTTCACCTATAACTCACCCATTCGTATCACTTCTGTACATTTCATTCGTATGTCTTTGTAAGGAAACTTACAGCCTGCACTTCATCACGCAGAGGCTTTCCTTCACAGCCCCATGTCCAGGATCGCTCATCTGTCGACTGGTGAGACTAACAAGTGTTGCAAGCGCTGTTTTTCCACTTCCTCTGCTCCGTATCGTCCAGAATCCATGACGTGAGGTCTTGGAGTCTGCATGCTCCTACACCCAAATTGTCTGTATTTGGGGCTCTCATTCTGGTATTAGGGGTTTCTGTGAAATGTAATCAGCTGCTTCCACACATAAACAACTTTCAGTGTCAACTGGTCAAAAAGTTGCTTGCAGAGCTCCATAAAGCAGAACAAGATTCAAAAATCAGAGTTTCAGCAGAAAAAAAGAGTTTGAACAGAGCTCCAGCAACAGGCTGCAAATTCAGCGGAGCCGTTCCTCAATCACACACACAGGAATGAGACAGAAATGCACTCACATTTATGGCCAATTTAGTGGTCCCAAATTAACATAATACGCATATTTGTGAACTGTTGGGGGAAGCAGAGTGCCAGGAAAAACCGGGAGCCTCCTTGCTGTGCGACATCAGCTCAAATCGCCACAACACCACCCATACAGTACCTCATACGCAATACACAGAAGAGAAAAGCAGCTAAGCCAAGCCTCAAATGATATTAACTTTTTTTAAATTTTCTTTGTGAAAGATAGAGTCTTCCAGAAAAAAAGAGAAAACTTCTCACTCACTCATCACTCATCTTCTTCCGCTTATCCGTTCCCGGGTCGCGGGGGCAGCAGCCTCAGCAGGGATGCCCAGACTTCCCTCACCCCAGACACTTCCTCCAGCTCCTCCGGGGGGAGTCCGAGGCGTTCCCAGGCCAGCCGAGAGACATAGTCTCTCCAGCGTGTCCTGGGTCTTCCCTGGGGTCTCCTCCCGGAGGGACATGCCTGGAACACCTCCCTAGGGAGGCGTCCAGGAGGATCCGGTACAGATGCCCAAGCCACCTCTTCTGAGTCCTCTCAATGTCACTTGTATCCGCGATCTTGTCCTTTCGGTCACTACCCAAAGTTCATGACCATAGGTGAGGGTAGGTGCGTAGATTGACTGGTAAATCGAGAGCTTCGCCTATCGACTCAGCTCCTTCTTCACCACGACGGTCCAGTACATCGACCGCATAACTGCGGACGCTGCACCGATCCGTCTGTCAATCTCCCGCTCCATCGTTCCCTCACTCGTGAACAAGATCCCGAGATACTTGAACTCCTCCACCTGAGGCAGGATTTCTCCACCCACCCGGAGAAGGCACGCCACCCTTTCCTGATGGAGAACCATGGCCTTGGTCTTGGAGGTGCTGATTCTCATCCCTGCACTCGGCCTCAAACCGCCCCAGCACATGCTGAAGGTCCCGGTCCGATGAAGCCAACAGGACAACATCATCTGCAAAAAGCAGAGATGAAATCCTGAGGTTCCCAAACCGGATCCCCTGCGGCCCCTGGCTGCGCCTAGAAATCCTTTCCATAAAAATTATGAACAGGACCGGTGACAAAGGGCAGCCCTGCCGGAGTCCAACATGCACCGGGAACAAGTCTGATCTACTGCCGGACTCCAGACCAGACTCCTGCTCCGATCATACAGAGACCGGACAGCCCTCAGTAGAGGGCCCCGGACTCCATACTCACTCAGCACCCCCCACAGAATGGCACGAGGAACACGGTCAAATGCCTTCTCCAGATCCACAAAACACATGTAGACTGGTTGCGCAATTTCCCATGAACCCTCGAGCACCCTGCGGAGGGTATAGAGCTGGACCAGTGTTCCACGACCGGGACGAAAACCGCATTGTTCCTTCTCCATTTTGAAGAGAAATGCAACAGAAATGTTGTTTTACACGTCTTGCTCCAGTTGTCAAACCTCACAAGCTCAACTTAAAGCAGCACAACGTAACTTTCAGCTTTTGTTGAGTTTGGCGTCTCCTTTGGACAAAAGCGGTAGTGCTTTACCAGTAGCGTGGAAGGGTTCCTACCATCCACCTCCAAGTTACATAGTGCCAGTGAAGGCAATACAAACCCCCTCAGACCATGACAGAGGTGTCATTAAACCTGTTGGAAGTTGATGTACCATCACAATGACTCTGGAAATATTATATTAAGGTGGAAAAGTTACATAGTGCTGCTTTAAGATAGGTTTTACATAATTCCCCAATAGTCATAAAATACATACTCAAACTGGTTTGGGAAAAGATTACAATTGTAAAACATATGTCAAATAGGTGGAGTTCTCTTGTAATCACATATTTATTTCAGCCATTATACACTTTGTCTCAAACTTTAATCTAACATTTACTCTCAAATAATTTCATTCAATTTTTTTTATAAACTACACTGCTGGTTTTTTAAATCACTTTACACAATATATTTTATATGTTAAACACTGGGAAGGAAACAGCTTCACCGTGTCCTCTCCCTGCTACCATGATACCGTAAACTTCTACCTGGAATAAATATGAAACGAATCATACAAAAGACACTTTTTGTGTTGGAGATGGAACGTAAATTCAGTAAACGCTCCAGCTCCACATCACTTGGCAGATGGCAGCAGGTAAACAAGATGTGACTGCTATGGTTATTAATATTCAGTATCCTGCAGGCCCTGAACTTTGCCAAAATAACTGATACTGCCAGTCTCGGCACAACAGTAGGGAGTAAAGTGCTGGTGGAAAATATTAAGAGCTTCTCCACTTTTCCTCAACGTAAAATCACTTTTTCTTTATTATTTCTTCTTCATGCTCAAGGATTTTTATTTTACTTCATTTTACTCATCACTGTATATCCAGGTCCTCCAGTGGCAACTAGTCAACAAGTCCCTTTGGAAATTGTCCCTTCAAGTTTAATACACTTCTTCTGTTTTCTAAAAATCCTGATCGGATCTTATCCATATAAACCTTTATATTTGAAGTTACTCCAAGGGAACAGTTAGGCCTGTCCCAATTCTCCCCTTCGCCCTCATTTTCTTCACTACCCCTAAATTTTGCGCGTTCCCATGAGGGTAATGGTGTCCCAATTCCTCTTTTCACCTAGGGGGAGTGGGCATAACGAGGGCTAGGGGCTGAAAATAGCCCCTTCACATCAAAGGATTTCAGATGCTGACTTCACGAGCGAGGGGGTATAAAAATTTCCCAGAATGCTTTTCTTCCAAAAAAAAAAACATGGCGGACATTTCTTAGTGAATAAATCAATATTTTGAGTTAGTTTCTGCATAAAAATGCATTTTGATTACATTTCTAGCGAGAAATATATATTTTACTTTCATAGTATTCACTCAGTGAATGTACATAATCCCTTTTTTGTCCGTTGTTCGCGAAGAATCGCGCCAGAGTAAAGGCTGTTAGGTTACGCCGTAGGCTACGTAACCTACACCGAAGGCTACATAAGCTATGCCGTAGGCTATGTAAGCTACGCCGTAGGCTACGTAACCTACGCCGTAGGCTACGTAAGCTACGCCGTAGGCTACGTAACCTATGCCGTAGGCTACGTAACCTACGCCGTAGGCTATGTAAGCTACGCCGTAGGCTACGTAACCTACGCCGTAGGCTACGTAACCTACGCCGTAGGCTATGTAAGCTACGCCGTAGGCTACGTAAGCTACGCCGTAGGCTACGTAACCTACGCCGTAGGCTCTGCGTTGATTTGACTCGCCGACCGAGGGCAAACAGGCAGACTCGTCTCAGATTGTGACCAAGGGAGCAAGCATTTTTTTGTGGGAAATAGAGAGAAATAATCCTGTGACTCGTCAGATTTGTTTTGGATGTTTCTGATATAATAGTTTTCAGAAACCACAAAGCTGTTTTTCTGGGTAATTTACACACTTTCAGATAAAGCTGAAGTGAAGATAGCGGAGCTGTTTTATGGTTCCGTGTTAAATCGACGCAGAGCCTACGGCGTAGGTTACGCGGCAACGCGCGCCGTAGGCTCTGCGTCGAGTTATATGCGGACCCATAAGCGCCAGGGCCGGCAGGCAGAAATCTCTACATTTTCGGAGCAAATTTCTTAACAGGCGTAGCTACAACTGTTAGATTTCATCTATTAAACCAACATCTTTCTAAAGGATTTATTTCAGCCAGCGTAATTCTCAACAGAGCTGCAGGTTTCTCTCCCGGGACGACGGCGCAGCTTGACCCGGCGAACACGTCTGTCCCCCTGGCTGTGAGCTGCTGCTGCTCCCCGGGGCCGGCGGCTCTTCTCATCTCCGAAAACGTCGAGTCAAATTTCTTAACAGGCATTATTTGGATAAACTGAGCCCAGGTTGGGGATCTTAAAGGTTACTTTTAAGCCTGAAAAAATATTAAAACTTAATAAAGTGGCATATTAACAGCGCTACAGCTGAAATTAAAACAGCTTTTGGCTCTCAGCTTCCTGATCAGGTAGGGATGAAAACGAGGGGTAGGGGGAGAATTGGGATAGGCACCTGGGCCAAGTGCCCTAGATTTCAAGTGCCCTAAAATCTCACCCTTCTTTTTTAGGGGGCAGGGAAGAAAAGAAGGGCGAGTGAAGAAAAGTAGGGGGAGTATTGAGATTGGGCCTTATTCCCCAGTTGCTTAGGTGGTTAAGCCTGTTGTGGTTCTGAACTGATTTTTTTCTCTGACAATCAACAACTGTAAATTCTTACAGGTGTATGCCAACATTCTTAGCGTATAAGACATTAATTTGGCGCAGGTGGACCCTGGGCAAACTGTAGAATTAAAAACCCCCACTAAAAGCAGATCTGTGCCATCGAATCGACGGCTTCCCAACACAGAGCCTCTCCATTGACGCAAACCTATTTCGTCTTCATCATTTTCAAGTACAGTAGACTGAAAGTTTGCAACAATGTCTGTAAAGAAGACTGATGGTCAACATTTACGAGCTCCAACTCGCATAAAAAATACTTTATTTGCTCCTTTATTATTTGTGCGCTATATACATACTAAGTACACAAAAGGAAACTCGCATTGCAAGCTACAGTGCTGCAGAAAAATAACATACACTGCCACCTAGCGGTTGGTGGTGTAATTACAGAATCGCGCACACAATAACACAGAAGTATAAATGCCAGTGATGGTGTAGGGGCTGTGTGTACCCAAGTGCCAACCATTTAACTTCCGAGTTCATGCTCATAAGGAACTAAGGTTAATTGCTGTTCCCTAACTGGCAGCTAGATGCTGGCTGCAAAAGAGAATCAATCTCCAATGACCTCCATGCAAAATTGTCTAACTTCAGAAGAGACAACAAAGACTCTGAGCACTTCCATTGATTTAAGTTTTCAACAAATGTACAAAACACTCCATATGCAGATTTATGTTATTGTCACTGTGGATAATTGTACAAAGACGGGTGGAAAAATTATTTTAATAATTTTTTAGGAGTTACTGTATCTGACGCAACAAAAGTTCATAATTTCAAATGGTCCAAACATTTTTAAACTTATAAATAGATAATTACAAGTCACATATGTCCCTTAGGAGCTTTAAACTACATATTGAGCTGGGTGATCTGTAAAATCACAATTACTCTATAGCTTTGTCAAGACTTCCATCGTCTTGAGAAAGTCTCTTGTCCAACAGGAGGAGACGTTACCTGGTCCACTCAGGACTGTAAGTGATTGAATTGTGCTGTAATGTGACACTGAATGAGTTAGAACCAAACGGGTCACGCCAACCCTTCCCTCCTCATTAACATCGGCAAACCTTAAAATGGCTTCGTCACCCTGATCAATGACCTTAATATACATGGATTTGCATACCAACATAATGGATCTTTGCCTTGATCAGGCCTGACTGGCACATTCAGCTGTGTATAAAGCACTTTCTTTATCACACACATGTCATAGCGTATCATAAAGGCTCGGTTTGGATTCAGCTCAGCTAAGAGTCAACGGTTAATGTTTACTCTGGAAATGCAGAATACATCAGACATCTTTTATTTTATCATATGAGCACATATGAGCACCTTAAAAAATCCCAAATTACAGTATGTCTCCCCTCGCTCTCTTTGTAATTTATTTTTGAGAATACCTCAGATTTGACGGAATAAAAAAGATGAAATGATGGGCAAGGTTTCAGGGGTGATGTGTGTAGTCATGGACATTCTCTTGGTAATCTGTTGCATCATTTGCTTTACAAATGAGTCAAAATGTCCTCTGCAAGAGCTATGTTGTAAAGAAAAAAAGAGCAAGCTCAAAGATACAGTGAAAATGATTATTATTATTCATGGAGGTGCGGTGGGGCCCTGGCCCGGCTCGGTAGGCCGGCCCCCGTCGACCTGGATATGGATATAATATTTTCAATTTCCTGGCATCAACACATGTTGCAACTACTTAGGTTAATTGGCAACATGCCAGTGACAGGATTGGGTTTAAAAAGAGCATCTTGTAGAGGCAAAATGTCTCCAAAATAAAGATGGGCAGAGATTCACTAATATCTAAAATAACTATATCAATAAATTGTGAAACAATTTCAGAATAATGTTGCTCAACAACAAATGAGAAGGGTTTGAAAATCTACCTGTAAATAATATGAAACCATCAAAGGATTCTAAGAATATAGAGACATTTATGCATGTATGAGACAATTTAGGATTGAAATCTGCATTGGATGCCAGTGATCTTTGGTTCCTGAGGAGGCTCTGCACTCAAGACACATTTTTGTGATGGAAATCCTTGCATGGGCTCAGGAACACTTCTGATAACTGCTGTCTGAGAACACAGTTCCCTCTGCAAAAATGCATTTTAAAGCACTGGGATGCTAAGAAATCATATGTGAATTTAATTGTTAAATGCCAAAAGTGTTGTGTCGTCTGACTAAAGGCTGAAATATGCTTCTGCGTCACACCAACGCAGAGCACACGCCGCAGCCGTGACGCCGTGCTGAACCCTTCGGACTTCTCCGTCTCTTCATTTGGTCGCGGTGCAGTACCCCCCGCGGCCACTAGTTAGCGATCTTTTTCTGAATGGTTTATCTGACTTTTTCCGGTCACAGTAAATCAAAGAGATAAGGACAACTATTGTGCAAAAAACAAAAACAAAAAAAATCACATATAAACGAAGAAAAGAGCCCTGGAAGTTCACTACTGATTCAAACCGGAAACCGGAAATGCTTCGCTTTCAAACGAACCAATCACAGCCCTCTCGGTCTGCGTGTGGACGGCGTCTCCTCGACGCGTAGTTACAATTTTCAGGAGGTGCACGTCAGTGACGGCGCAGGTGACGGCGTGTCCTCTGCGTCGATCCAAACCACACGCCGTAGGCACGGCGTCATTTTGACGCAGAAGCATAATTCAGCCTTAACTCAGCCTCTTTAAAAGGAGCAGCTGAGTTATTTTAGGCCCTGGAAATACCTAGATACAGATGGGTTGAAGAGGTGATGCTGGGGAAGTCATGTTTCACCAAGATGCTGCAGCAGGGAGATGTCTAGGACTCTCATACCCTTCTGCCCAGCTTTCATACCTTTCCGCCCAGCTTTCATAAGCCAGGGAGACTGCAAACAGAGCAGTGAGACCACAGAGAGGAGGGAAGCCGTGTCTGTTAACAGATGCTGTCATCCTGGAAATATAACCTTGGAGGAGTGTCCCCGCACCCTAGATATTCAACTTCTGGCTGTGAGTTCCCATTCATGGTTTCTACTGAGAGAGCTTGCTTGTGTTACCTACAGACACCGCATGTGAAGTCATGAGCTCAGTGGTGTCAGCATCTGCTACTAAAGCATGGCTTGATAAGAGAAGAGTCTGGTTAAAATGCTCCAAACATTTGAATGTGTGTTTTTACTGTCATATTCAAAATTATCTCAATTTTTTCTTTCTTTAGATGGCACATTTTCCTATTTTCAAACAGTTGATGTGTTTTGATATATTTCTTTATAAGTGTGTGTGTGTGTGTGTGTGTGTGTATATATATATATATATCCATCCATTATCTATACCCGCTTTATCCCTTGCGGGGTCACGGGGGTCTGCTGGAGCCTATCCCAGCTCATTTCAGGTGAGAGGCAGGGGTTACACCCTGGACAGGTCACCAGTCCATCACAGAGCCACAATTAAGAATCATCAATTAACCTAGCATGCATGTTTTTGGACAGTGGGAGGAAGCCGGAGTACCCGGAGGGAACCCACGCAAGCATGCAAACTCCACACAGAAAGACCCTGCTGGGCCTGGGAGTCGAACTGGGAAACTTCTTGCTGTGAGGCAACAGTGCTAACCACTAAGCCACCGTGCTGCCCCTTATATATATATATATATATATATATATATATATATATATATATATATATATATATATATATATATATAGAGAGAGAGAGAGAGAGAGAGAGAGAGAGAGAGAGAGAGAGAGAGAGAGAGAGAGAGAGAGAGAGAGAGAGAGAGAGAGAGAGAGAGAGAGGGAGAGGGGGTCAACTGCTTCTCCAAAAAGCCAATGTTTTTGGCGATGTTACGTCACCTACATCTACATCTTTTCTACTTTTTCTTATTAATAAGATATAATATTACTCTTTCTCCTCTGACAACATCACGTCACACAAAAAAGAAAAAAAAACCCACTGTGTAAACTTCAGCTAAGTATCCTCCTCGGGGCAGGCTTAAGCAGGTTTGTGGCAGTCCATTTATTTATCTCTGAGTAAATTCAATAAAACAGCCAATGTAGTAAAGAGGGGAAATTACAGCACTGTCTGACCTGAGGATATATCACACTTGGGAAGTTGTTGTTGCTCTTATCCGACAAATACTTCATTTTTCTTCCTTTCTGCTGTTTATGAGCCATATCACTCCAAACGAACACGATACACTATATGGTTATAGTGTGCAGTATCAGAGGCAAATATTTGGCAAAATAAAAAGCTAATTTTAGTTTACAATGGTTAAGCATGTATTAAATGAAAATTGTGGAGTTAAATCAACCCTAGGTCTATTATTAGACCGTAAGGGTATAAGCGTTCATTAGGGACTAAAATGACATGAAGTCTGTCAGTTGAGTCAGATCAGAATATTCTTCTCCAGGAAAATGGCCATTAATGTTTGCCCAGAGGGCAATCTGCCTACTGTACGTCAGAAAAGAATAGCTATTTTAACCTTCTGACAAGACTAAACAATGTCATTCCTCTTAAGTGGGATTGTTGACAGAGACAAACGGAGGTCATTTTCTCCATGTACAAGAAATGTGTTTGTCTAACCACATCCCTCCGTTCTCAGCTACACTGTCATAAGTCTGTACTTAACACTTTATATCTTCTCTGTTTAATGTTAGTTTTTCCCTTTGACATAGACTGCTGTAATGGAAAATTTTGGTATAACACTGTCTGTTGCCTGTTTTCATTCCTATGCCGAGGTCATGTTCCTTTGACACAGAGCCTGGCACGGTTGCCAGGGTGATGGGTGATGTTTTGTCTTTTCCAGCTCCCAAGTATAAAATAACTTGTCTCTAATCTTCTTCAGCTCACTCCGGACTGACGGTTCATGTGACCGGTTGCTCTGTGTGGCTCCATTCAATTGAATGTTCTTCCTCTTTTCATTAAACTTCCGAAAGACAGCTGAGGTGTCCTGAGATTCTTTTTGAACAACAATTTTTGCCACCACACTGCTTCTTTTCCTCCTCTCTCCAAGCATCTGTCTTCTCTGTCTAAAACGTGGATAAAAGGTTTGCGCAGTTTCTCTGGATTGCCAATATATTACACTGCTCCTTTTCTTGTTGGTTGTTTCATTTTCAGGGTGAACAAGTTTCTGTTTGTGGACGTTCGTAGGTTTGAAATTTACCAGGACCTCGTGTTTGAAAGAGACAGCTCCTTTCGAAGTTTTTCCACACATGTGGAACGACAAGACTTTTACGCCTCTTTTTATTAACCTCTCTGTTTACCTCTCTGTTTGGCTCTGTGGTGTTTTGTTTCCCTCATTTCTTGGCGGCCCAGTTTGGATATCTGCAGGTCTGAAGTGCTTCCTCTATGTGTCAGTGCCCCTTTTATTTTCCCTGTGTTTTAGCCTCAACCCGAACGTTTGTCTTCCAGTGGGGGGAAAAAAAGGATAGGTTTGTCTATAGGTTTCCATTATATCTCTGTGTTCAATCTTCTGGTTTCCTCAATTCACATAGCACAGCTTGCTATTTGTCATATCTTCTCTGGGGAGCTTGATGAGTGCACTCCACTGTGCTTGGTAAAGGCTGGTGCTGCTTGAGTTTAGGTGTTGCCACGAGTGTCGTCTAAATATCTGACCCAGTGACTTGGCTGTCCGTGTAACAGCTGACTGTTCTGCTGTCCATCTATTGTAGATACTGGTAAGAATGGATGACACCAACAGCACAGCTATGTCTGTCTGTAAAGTCTACTTATACTTGAAATAGTTGGTTGAGAGGCAGACGAACAGCTTATAAGCCTTAAACTGTGCACCAGTCAGACTTCTAGAGGGGTAAAACATCTATAATAACCAATAAAAGTAGTCCAGCTGCCTTCTGTTTAAGCCTTTTAGGATCTGCGTCACTGTCTTCATGAACAAATTAAAATGCAACTAATAGTGGCTATATCTCCTGGTTTTGCAACGTTTCTGGGGTTCTGTTAATGATACTGTATATCCTTATCACTAACAACCAGTGCTTAATTTGTCCATGAAGAGGTCCCGGAACATCGAGAGGGTAACGGACGGGGGGCGGGGGGCGCACGCACAACACAAATCCATTCATGTGTATGTGCTCCGCGGCGCAAGGACCACATTGATTGTGCTGCAGCTCCCTCATCGCCGCTTGTTGCTTTTCTGATTCGTTTTGAAGAATCATGCAACTCTTCCTTCTTTTTGAAAAAAGACAGTAAATTCAGCTGTCTTTTTGACATGTTTGCATTGCTCGCTGCTTGCTCCCCAGATCCAGCAAATTTCCAAAGTTTTTTTGGTCAGGGGCGTGGTTTGCTGGCCCATCTTTTCATAGCATCAACAAATCTCCGACTCTTTCAAATGACGTTAAATCTTTATAAACAACATGAAATTCTTGGAATTTGTTCTGTAAATGAATGTATGCATATAATAATTTTTTATACATTAAAACAAAAACTTTTTTATATTATTATTGTTTTATATATATACGAGAGGTGCCGGATCTGCTCAAATAAGTCCCGGAACGCAGGGAGGCCAAAATCGAGAGGTGGCGCATCTTGTTCCGGCAGGATCCGGCACAAATTAACCCCTGCTAACAACTACTAAAAAATAGAAATGTATTGTGTGAATTTTGATTTATGACAATCACAAATATTTATGTTTTAACAAAATGACACACACATTATCATTGGCACACGTGACCTACCTGTAAACTCTGTACGAGCCAAAATACATTTTTCTATGTTATAGTGCTCTAAATAAATTCAATCTGTGTCTGGTTTGAGATAAGTAATATAACTGCATACTTTAATTCATTAAGGCTTGTAGTTCATTAAACTGAAATTGGGTACCGTCTCTTTAAGGAAGATGCAGGTTTATGTTAACTGAAAGGAAGATGGGGGTTTTTACAGATAGACTGCAGGAGTACTTACTAGGAAGAACTTAATTTATAATATTCCCGTATAAAGAAAAACATTTGCGAAATAAAATATTTGTATATCTTTTTAACTTCAGGGTCCTGTGGACATTGCTAGTGGTGAAGAGAACAAACTAAAGTCATATCAAGTCTTCAGTGACCACTGAAGGTTAGAAATGTATGTACTCTAGCAGCTGCACACACACACACACACACACACACACACACACACACACACACACACACACACACACACACACACACACACACACACACACACACACACACACACACACACACACACACACACTCCATGGTTGAAAATTCTGAATTGTGTGTGTGAGAGTGTGGAAAGCTTCATTGGACAATTCCGGATTAAATGAGCAGGACGGGGCAACAGCACAGTCCCTGTCTGTCAGCTGATGGCAGATTAGTTGTTTGAGTGACAGCCATCAACTTCCCTTCTGTAGACATGCACAGAGACACACACAGACACACTTTTGCAGGTGTCAGCAGGCCTATCTCAGCTCACATGTCTGGCCACAGCTCTCACCTCTGCCTGCTGCACCGCCTCTTCAGTCCTGTCTTTAGATGCATCTGTCTACGGTTACGTGTCAACCACATTACCAAATCCTGTTTACTGAATCCTGAATTCTGGCTAAGTGTAATGCAGGTGATACCTGTGACACTACCTCTGTGTTTGTCTCAGACAAACAAAAGAGCACAGAGATGGAACAGGCAGAGAGTCTGAATGGCAATTGGAGAGATCTATGGGAGCATTTAACGGTAACTAAAGCCAGTCTGATGAGACCGATTAAGTGCCATACATGTACGTGCACATAAAGAGTAAGCTCTAACCGATTTGGTATAAGCTAATAGTATAGATGTAGAGGTAAACTCAGGGGTTATTAAAGCTTTGGCTTTATGAGACACTTGGAGAATATCCCCGTTAGACAGAGACAGATTTGCTGCAGATCACTCAGAAGCAACCCTATGAAGATGTAGCAATCAATTCAAGGCAAGGTCGGTTTGTTGGTATAGCGCAATTCACCAACAAGGTGATTCCAAATGCTTTACAGACACAAAGCATCATCACATAGCAGAACATAAGAAGCACAATTTAAAATATAAACAAAAAAGAAAACAATAGATAAAAAACAGTAGTTAAAATATGATCAAGTTTTGAACTTAAAGGGATTGTGACATGAAAAACAAATTTTTCTTGATTTTTTGTGTTTTGTTGGGTGTCTTGACATCAATTACACCCAAAAAACAACGAACTTTTAACATTCAGTGTATTGTGTGCTTTCTGGGATTTTCCGCATAACTGTGCAAAAACGGCGCATCTGGTTTGGTGGCGGGCCGTTACGTAACGGCCCGCTAAATCACCGCCCCCTCCACCCAGCTCCCTGCCTCCGCTCCTCTCCAGCGCACCATAAAGGCTGATTTATGGTTCCGCGTTACACCGACGCAGAGCCTACGGCGTAGGGTTACGCTGCGACGCGCCCAATACGCTGAACCCTACGGCGTAGGCTCTGCGTCGATTTAACGCGGAACCATAAATGAGGCTTAACACGGAGCTGTTTAGAGCGTCTTTTGTTCTAATCACCGGAGGAAAACTGCTAAGAAGACCCGCGGCCACTGACTGGACTTAAGATAAGGGGACAGTGCTGCTTGCATGCCTTTATTTTTATGATTGTTTGCTGTGGTTCTCCCTGCTGCTCTTCCGTGCATGCTTCGCCTGTCGCTCCGACGCCGCTGTGAGCGTATGGCTGGAGGAGGAGGAGGTTTGGAGGAGGAGCGGAGCAATGATTGACAGGAAAGGGGGAAAGGAAGCATTTTTCACGGCGCAAAAAAACACTGTAATAAAAAGCCAGGAAAAGAGTACTAAGAGTGAAGTTTTTCTTGTTACACTCTTTTAGACACATTTGAGGGATGTTGGCCAAGACTTTTAATAGTGTTAAAAGCATGTTAAAAATGATGTCACAATACCTTTAAGCTAAAGTAACAGATTTGGAGCTTTAGTGAAATAATAATAATAATTTTCCCTTATTAATCCCACAATGGGGAAATTCTTACTCTGCATTTAACCCATTTTCTAGTTGAACTACTAGCAGTGGTCTACCATTTTGCACGGCGCCCTGGGAGCAGTAAGGGTTAAGGGCCTTGCTCAGGGGCCCAAAGTGGTTGACCTCGGTTGCAATCCAGGGGCTTGAACCTGGGTCCTCCAGACTCCAGCCCTCCTCTGCAACTACAAGGCAGTGACGTGCGGTGAGGTTCATGGTTGGTGAGGCACTGACTCCTTTAGTGTCAGATTTACAAATATATAAACCAAAAAGGGTAGCTTATTCAATTGGCTACTGGTTATTTCATATCTCATCAACATTCTTCACAAAAAAACACACGGACACACACATACGCGCGCACACACGGTACACATATTACAGATACGTAAAGGTAAGAAAAAACGTGCATTTACACCCTCCATGTGTTGGCCGTGACAATTCTATAATTCATACAGGCTGGTGTACAAAACCACATATTTAAATTTTGACCTTTAGTGAAATATTCAGTTGTTTTTAAAACGTTTAATTCTGATACTTTAATCAATTTAATACAGATTGCTCAACAAAAAGCATGAAAAGAAAAACTAAGAATATTTTAGGCCTATTTAAGGCCAAAATTTAGTTTTTAAATATTCTATTGTATTTTTCTTAGTCTAATCTTTTTTTTATAAGATTGAAAGTGTTTGTGGTCTTACTTTTATTTGTAAATGAAGTCCACGCGCCTGTCCTTCGCCACAAAAGCCTCCGTTACTTTGTTGTAAAAGTCCTCCTTCCTACGTGAGCGAACGGCGTTGACTCACGTTCGCCCCCTTCAGGTGAGGCAGAGTACTGTCTGCCTCACCCTGGGCCTTTTTCACTGCGGTTTTATTTCCCATCAGCGAAACTAAATATCTCACTAACAAACATAAAACTTTAATGGTTAAAGACATTAGCCAGACTGTGTAAAATCAGGTCAAATAAACGTATCTGCAAACTTTATATAGGTGACATGCAGAGATACAGCAACCAGCACGGGCCAATCGCACGTATCAACCCAGTTTGTGATGGCTTATGCAATCACGGGGTGAATCAGAGGAGAACCAGAGGAGAATTTTAAGGTCTTTCCTCTATCCTTGGACAGGCAACTGGTGTTTAGACCTCAGAGTTGGGCTGATGTGGTCCACTTTTTTGTTCTTAGTGAGGACTGGAGGAGCAGAGTTCTGGATGAGCTACAATTTTAGGTAACCTGTAAAGATGCTGTTACAATAATCCAGCCTACTAAAGATCAATGCATGAACTCGTTAGACTAGTTCAATGGACAGTTTTCCCATTCCTTTTTCATCTTTAGTGGCACTTGACCAGCAGTTTCAGCCATCTCAGTGTGTCCACATAATTGACAAAAGGTTGAAATCAAGGACTGTGCAGAGAAAAGTTAAAATATATAATGAAAGTTAGAATCAAGGGTAGAAACTCTTAAATCTTGACGGAGTTAAAAGAGTCTGCTGTAGATGCATGTCGATCTAATGTTAGTGCGTTACATGCATGTCACTTACTGTAGGAGGGATAATGTCAGCTTCCCAGTTTAATGTTGTACTCATATTATATTATTTTCCCCTCTACGTTTTCAAAAATATCCTCGTTTACACGGACCCGCATGAAAACGCTGTTAACGTCATGCCAGCCAATCAGAATCCTGGAAAAAACATCAACAAATGACACGTGTAACTTCCAGTTAAGGCTGATTTATGGTTCCGCGTTACACCAACGCAGAGCCTACGCCGTAGGGTACGCGGCGACGCACACCGTACGGCGCACATCGCCGCGTACCCTACGCCGTAGGCTCTGCGTCGATTTAACGCGGGACCATAATTCAGGCTTTACTTCCAAGACGGAACGGACTTTAGAATATAAAACAGGTAAAATACAAGAAAATATTGACGGTGGCCAAACTAATTGTAAACACAGGTCGCACTCATGACGCTGGTGAGTTTCTGGTGCATAATTGTGATGTTCTGAAGCTTAAATCTCCGTTTTCCTCTGTTTTCCTCCGTTTCCCTCTGTTTAGACGCAAACGTGAAAACAGAGTTTTTGAAAGTCTCCACTTTGGCCGGAGTTTTCAGAAATGATCGTTTTTGGGGGCTTTGAGCTGCGTTTTCGTGTAAACGAACGGCCAAAACGCATGAAAACACCACCGTTTTTGCTTCGTGTAAACGGGGCCTGAATCTGTTTTTTTAACTCACTGTGTTATATACTCACACATACGGACTGCCCAAAGAGGATGACGTGGACCCACGTCGATCCAACCAAACAACCACTCACAGTTGTTCAGGGAAGCTAAAGTGCCATGTGTGTTTGTAACACCATCATCCCTTGGAAGGACAAGAGTTGAGTACTTTGATTTGCTGTCAGGAGAAAGCTTGAGTGAAAGTCAAGAACTTTTGGTTTCCCGTGTGCAGCTTTTGGGTTTCCTGGAGATATATTAAGCAATATTGCACTGATATCAAATAACTTTATAGCTAAAAAAAATTATTTCCAGCTTGATTCTAAGTCGTAAAAAAAAGATCCTACACGTTTAAAGAGAAACTTCCTCTTTTTCTGTGCTTGCATTCCCATGGTAGTTTGCACAAACCCCTCAGGCAAAGTTTTATCCCCGAGCTAACATGCTGGAAAGCCTCTGAGTACCCCAATGATCAAAGTCGCCCATTTGTTTGAACACACCGAGACAGAGTCATTAGAAATGCATATTACACGACAGCTATTGCATATTAACACAGTCAGGCAGCCAATTAATCATTAGCTCATCAATATCTCATTTGCATGAAATTATTCTCTTTTAAGAGCCTGTGTCTGAGGTGACGGGGTGAGCTCATCGATAATGCTAATGTCCCCGTGGGCCTGGGAGAGGAACGGAAAGGGGAGGGGGGGGAGAAGGTGGGGGTGGGGGGTGTTGGAGACCTTGTTCAAGTGTTTGACTCCCACTTTAAATACCATATGAAGAGAATTAGCATGTACATCAAACAGACAAGTCTTACATCAGTGAGTTTAAGGGAGGGTTATTTCACATGTGTTTAAATTAAATATGCTTTACACGAATATACATACATACGTATAAACACTCTTCCACTTATGCTATTGGCAAGGCCAG
The DNA here is from genome assembly GCF_033807715.1 of Cololabis saira. Taxonomy (NCBI): domain Eukaryota; kingdom Metazoa; phylum Chordata; class Actinopteri; order Beloniformes; family Belonidae; genus Cololabis; species Cololabis saira. The sequence continues at coordinate 40,010,006 of NC_084591.1, read as the reverse complement.
AGCGAGTAGAGTGTCTCAAGGTCGCCTAAGGCTCAGGGCTCTTATAGATTGCAGCTATGTTGTGTGTCCTGACCACAGCACCATCCACACCTCGATATGTGTCGGTGTGTGTTGGAGGGCCGCGAGATGAGAATGGCAGCACTGGGAGTGATTCTGTCACCCTTCCCTAAAGAGGAAGGTGAGATGTGCCATGCTTGTTATCCATCAAGGCATTGATTTTAAGCATAGGAAAAAGGAGAGAGGTGGAAATACAACAAGGAAAGACATCAGAATTACTGGCAAGTCAATTTGCATGTTAATGAATCGGTCGGCAGTTCAAAAGTTTTGTGATACATTTCCTTCAGAATAATTTTTCTTCCTACTTTGCAAGTGATTAAAGAATAAGAATAAAAGTTATTCTTGAAATCCCAACTCGATAAACTATCATGATCTGTTTACCTGCATTTACTATCCACTGATGAAAACCAAATGATATGGTGAAAAACTGTGAAAAAAGAATTATGACTTCAATGTTAATTTATTTTTTCATAACTGGGATTTATAGTAGTGTGCTTTTTTTTTATAATAACACCTTTTGTTTCTCCATAGCTATTGGAAAAGCAGCTGTGTCTCCATAAAACCGTAAAGCAAATTTTAAGTAAACGTGTAATTTTGGCCATGAAGTAAAAGTCAATGGAGCATATTTTCATAAACTGGGACGAAGCATATAAATTAGGCCGTGTAGTGTTGTCAGGTGATAGTATACGCTAGTATACAGATGGCTGCAATAAAAAAGGGTATAACAAATAACTGTGAGGAAGGAAGGTTTGGTCGTAGAAAACCCAGTAACGGTCAGCAAAACATTGAAAATAATCAATTAAAACATATAACCACTTTCCTTAAGACCTGCGTGTCCCCCGGGGCAGACGATGCCAGTTCACTGGTGGAAAAAGAGTTTGACAAACACGACGGACACAACTTCAATTTGCTCAATCACAATCATGGGATGGTGCTGTCGCTTTTACAGGTGATTAAAATAATTTTGTTGTGATGCAACAAAACTTAATTGATCATTTGTTATTTGGTCTGTGAAAAAAATTTCAGAGAAAGTAACCAAAATATGCATCAGATGAAAAAGGAAATCTCCCATTCAGCTTTTGAATGTCTAGATTGATGGTTCAAAATGTGCATTAAAACAGTAATGGAAATTACCGTCATGGTATGGTTAAAAGCTCCAAGCAGGTGATGATGGTGTCATAGTTTATATATATATATATATATATATATTTATACTTTTTTTTCTGCAGACACTTTTGGGAAAATAATAAGGACATGAAGTAACATGACTGCGAGTTAACTGTTCATTCCCGTAAGTAATACACAGGAATGCTGTGGACGTCAAGTTTGTCCTCTTTTCTTTTTTCTCCTTGCTTTTCGCCTCTGTTCTCATCCCTCTTTAGTTCAAAGAGGTTACACAGATACCCTTAGCTGATTACCAAGCACGAAAAGGGTCTCGTAAGTTCAAGACTTTCCATTGATTACCAACCTCCTCTTCTTTCTGCTCAGCGTGTCCCTTCTCTTCTCATTGTCAGTCCTTCCTGTCTTTACATGCGTCCTGCACCACGACCCACTTCTACCTGCACCAGAACCTGTCCAAGTCACTCTTGTTGAGCACAATCGTAAAACAGCACTAGCAGTTGCAGTAATTGTGCGCGTGTGTTTGTGTGTGAAGATACCTATGTGTATTTCTATTCAAGTGTTTGTGTTTGAGGACACACTTGAGGCCTAATTAGGACCGTTATAGTAGCAAAGGGAATGGTATAATGGCACATAATGAAAAATGCCAAATTTCCTGTCCAATAAAAGCAAAATTGATTAATGAAAAGCACTTGGAGATAGAAGAGGTAAAGCGTTGTTGGATATAAAAGATGATGTATTAATCCTCTGCTGTTACAGATGGTTCAACCCTCCTGACAACTGTGATTCTGTCGAGACACTGTTAGCATGCATAATTATGCTAATTAAGACCTAATTAAGCACTAATTCTGTGGAGAGTCTCTTTCTTTGGTTGTAATTTAACACGACTCAGCGTTTAACACTTCTTAAAGAATTTCACACCCCCTGCGATTCATTTGCCGTCTTTGTTTCATTTTTTTTAATGTATTGTAGACACATGTAGGTGGTCAAACAATGATGTAAAAAAAAGGCGGTTATTGGGCAAGATTAAAGCCGGGAGCAAGAAAGAAAAAGAGGGAATTGAGAGCACTTGCATGAGCATACACATTAATTGGTTGAGATTACAGAGTACAAGATACTGCAGGATGCAAAAGTTTTGGCATTGAAGTGAAGTTGCTTCACTTCATTTTTGTCTCAGAATGGTTTTATGATTATTAAGAGATCACTACTATTAGATGAGTTTATTTCTTTATGAACTACCCAAATGTGCAGTGGTTACACGTTTTTCCTGGTACTTCTGTTATGCTTGTTTGTTGGCCGACAAGACGTTGCATTTTGAATGATGGACAGATCAGACGTTGTTACAGTATATTGCATCATAGAAGAAATGAAAACAGTGTGACAGCAATCCAGCACATGTTCACCAGTGGCCTTGTGTACTTACAAGCAGTGACTCGCTCCGTCATTAAAACAAAGCCATTACAAACTTGACATGACATCTGTCACCTTAGCAATCATCAAAGGTCAGGACCTCTCCCTGTCATGCTGCATGTAGTGATCAGACACAATGCAGCTCGCTGATTGGCTGCGGCGCTCAGAGCAGGAGCCGTTTCATAACGCTGTCCTGTTGATATTCCACGAGACACTGACGCCTTTGTCTTCTTCTTCTTTTTTTTTGATTGCTCCTTATTGGATGGTGTGTTTTTCCTCTAAAATATGACAATTTGCTCGGTCTGCAGTTTCAACAGACCACGTCTTCCTGAATGTCATAAAAAATTACAGATGACTTAATGTTTCATCTGGCGCCGTGTCACACGGTTTTTAGCAGCATGCTGGAGTGTATGCACACATTTAAATGGTTGAATACGCTCCAGATTCCTCATCAAAACCCAAAGTTACATGAACAACAGACAAGAAAAGTGTTTCCAGAGCGGAAACGCATGCAATGCAGCTAGGAGATTTTCTGTGTTACCTTAAATCAACGATAGGCTGCAGCTTCGGAGCAGGGGTGTGCGCACATAATGAAGTGTGGCACTAAGTAACTGTGGAGTCCCTGCCAAAGCTTAATTAGAGATTCATCCACTGGTATATATCACTGTTAGTGTGTGTCAACAGGGTGCTATGCATCAGGCACTGGCAGAAAGGGGTTTATGGCTCAAACTGTCAGTGTGTGTGTGCGCGAGGACGTGTGTGTGTGTTACAGCCACATCTACAACTGTGAAATTAAAGACCAATAATTAATGAGAGGTGGGAAGTTTAGCACCTGTTTTACTCTATTGTTAATGGAGATCTTGAGGGAACTCCACTGAGTAGGGCCAGTGGGTGACTTCAAGATAAACAAGGGGCTTGAGTATTTACCACTGTTGTTGTAAAAAAAAAAAAAGAAAAGCCAAGGAAAAAAAAAAAGGGATGAAAAAAACCTGTGGTGTTGTCCTGCATGGCCTAACAATGGAGTATTTAAAAATGAAGATGCAGGAATAATAACTGTCTCAAAGTTTAACACATATGAAAACATACTGAAATAATGTTGGTTAAAACAAATCCTCCAAATTATAATTTAAATGTTTAAAATGTTTTATATCAATAAAAATGACAGCTGTGCACATAATGGACATATTCTATGACGGAGTATTAGGGCCAAACTAAGACAAAAAAAATTGGAAATTACGAGAATAAAGTCATAATATAATGAGAATAAAGTAGTAAAATTACAAGAATAAAGTCGTAATGTTGCGAGAATAAAGTCGTAATAGAATAAAGTCGTAATATTATGAGAATAAAGTCGTAATATTACGAGAATAAAGTCGTAAAATTACGATAATAAACTTCGTAACATTACGAGAATAAAGTCCTAATATTATGAGAATATAATTTATGAGAACTCTAACAGGAAGAGCTTCTTCTCCCTGTGTTAAAATGAGGAATATTGAGCATCTTGTGAAGTTATATTTATATATTTATAATATATTACGACTTTATTCTTGTAATATTATGACTTTATTCTCGTAATTTTACGACTTTATTCTCGTAATATTATGACTTTATTCTCGTAATTTTACGACTTTATTCTCATAATATTATGACTTTATTCTCGTGATTTTACGACTTTATTCTCATTACATTATGACTTTATTCTCGTAATTTCCTTTTTTTGTTTTTTTGTTTGGCCCTAATATTCCGTTGTAATATTCTGTCAAGTTGAGAACATAAACAAAAATGATCATGAACGGCTTTCTGTATTTAAGTGCTTCTTTTTTGTAAAAAAAAAATAATAATTGGATCATCAATGTGCATTTCTTTCTTAGAAAAGTGTGGAAAAGAATGGCACCACAATGACATCCGCTTTTTCATATTCAAGTATTCAAGTGTTATTATAAAGCAGAACAAAAGGATGAGAATCAGCACCTCCGTGGGAGGGAACTATCAAACAGGAGATTGACAGGTGAACAGATGCGAGTAGACTCACCGCATCAGAGCTGAGGTGGTTTGAGCCGCTGGTGAGGATGCCCACTGAACGCTTCCCTTGAGAGGTGTTTTAAGCAACCTGAAGGAGGCCCTGAAGCAGACCCCGGACACGCAGGATAGATTATATCTCTTGACTGGCCTGGGAATGCCTTGGTATTCCCCCAGAAGAGCTGGGAGGTCTGGGCCTCTCTGCTTGTTCCTGCAACCTGACCATGGATGAGTGAAAGTGCATGGATGGCACTATAAAGTCATACTCTTGCACCTCCTGTTTTCATTTCATTTTCATAAAGAGTTCGTTAAAGTTATGCCGTAACAATCTCGGTTGAATTTTGCTCATGATGGTGATAGACTTATACTTCATCTGAAGATCTGAAGAGTGCTTTATGAAGTCTTTACAACCTGATGCTCTATAATCTATGATCTTTATAATCTATCAGGTTGCAAAGCATCAGAGTTATTTAGAAAGATGGGGAAAAACATCTTAATTGTTTCGATACATGTTTTCTTTGTACTGTAACATACTAGCTGTTGAGTCAATCAGGTTGGTTTTGCATCCTCATGATGGACCACGGGGGTACGGTCCTACCTTGAATCCAAACTTGTAGTTTAATCTAAACTGTAGTCCTGAAAAGAGGAATTTCAACCCGTCTTGGGCCATAAAAAGTGAGGCTCATACCCTAAAGAGCACAAACAAGGCCATTAAATTAGTTTTCCAGAGTGCTGTGTGCGTACTCAACCCACGCTAAGTGAGAACTCCAAAGAGAGGGGGTAGCCGTCATGATTGCCATTTTCAGAACCTGGTTTGTTTCTGTTCTTGTTTTACCTGGGTTTACATTTGTCAGGAAGTGGCAGCAATAAATCCAGGTGAGTGACAGAAGGTGCTCTGCATCGAGAAGATCAACTGTTTTGTCAGAGCGGAGCAGCTGGTTTTTCATTTTGCAGTGATGATTGATAGGTTAATGTAAACGTGAACCTATTAAAGAAGAGTGTTCATGTCGCTTGTTGGATTTTAATCTCTTGGCAGCTTAGATGCATGACAGATTTAATGGACCAAACTAAAAGGTCTAATTCATTTATACAGCACATTTAAAAACAACAAGGTTGACTGTGATGCTTTATAATCAAATAAAAATAATCTGTCCAGCTCACAAATGGCTGTTCAGCCCCAGAGTTGTCTCTCCTCCAGTAACAGATTGACAGTTAGCAACTCACAAACACAACGCTGTAGTTTGGTTCTGGAGGGGAGAGCCCGCGGGACTAATAAACACATGTACCAAGTTTTGCATCAGTGACAGAATGCTGAGACAAGGCTGTGACTGAAGCATCCATTTCCATGGTGACCTGTTGGTCTGGTCAGGCTGTGATGGGTGCAGAGGAGGACTGGGATGTTACATTTTACAAGGCTGAGGTCGATGTTAAAGCAGGGAGAAGACTGAAAGCCATTTTAATGAAGAGCAAATGATGGATTTTAACAAAGAGTGCAATCTGAAGCAGAATCTGCTTCATCCATAATTTGGACAGGTTGTTTTTTTGTTTTTTTAACCTTGTCTGCACACATATTAATGATTGATACCATGAAGGTAGAAACCAAAGGTATATATATGTGCATTATTACTATATTTAATATATATACATATATATATACGCATACATATGCATACACATACAAACCCAGTGATTTTTTTTTTTTTTTTTTTTGGGGTGGGGGGGGGGTGACGACATCCACTGCCAATCCAGGAAGCAGGAACACACGGAGACACACGTCAAGCACTGGAAATCGACCAAAACGACCAAAACACGAACAGCTATCGACCCAAATCTTGAGATCTGATCGCAGTCTGAGCTAAGCTATCGCTACCGCTACCTAACCCCAAAAACTAAAGAGCCAGCATGCAGGTGAACAAGCCGGTGTATGTCTATGTGTGTGTATGCGTGTATGTATATGATCATGCGTGTGTGTGTGTGTGTGTGTGTGTATATGTGTATGCGTACGTGTGTGTGTACATGTCTTTGTGGCTACGTGTGTAGTTGTTTTTTCAATAATTATGTTTTGGACCCATAAGAGACTCAAATCACCACCAGCATGGTGGCTTGGTGGCCAGAACTGTTGATGGGTTCTTTCCAAGTGGAGTTTGCATCTTCTCTCTGAGTTTATGTGGGTTTTCTCTTTGTTTTGGGTTAATTGGTGATTCTAAAATACCCATAGGAGTGAGTGTGAGTTTGTGTGTACTGTATATGGTTATGCAACGGACCAGCAACTTGTCAAAGATGCACCTGCTTTTCACCCAAAGAGAGCTTGGACAGGCTCCAGCTGACCACGATGACCCTGAATAGAAAGACGCTGTATAGATAATGGACAGATGATTTTGCCTGGTATGTTGTGTCTATGATTGTCTTAGTTTGCTGTGTAGAATCATTAATACTGTAGAATGTATTAAATAGATGGATGCAATCACTAACTGTGATTTATTCTTCTCACTCTGATGAAAGCGTCTGTAGTCAAGCTGTTCTATGGTTTTGTCCCATCCTACCAGGACCTTTTGGGAGGCAGAGTGCTTCCAAGTGCTGCCTATTTGGTTCGATAAATGGAAATAAGGGTTTATGTTTCAAATCCATGTGAGAGAGAAATTATAAATGTTCCTTGCTGTGGCTTGTCCTTTCTGACGTTATCCTTCAGAAAGAAGGATGGCTGATCACAAATAAACATTAATCTCTACTTGTACATGGTTAAAATCTCTTGTGAGACCCTCTGTTAGGGCTAACCGTGACCCAAAAACAAAAGCCAAAGCAGGAAGCATGAACTGAACAGAGCTGTGAGTCTGTCCAACTCAGACACCCATCCATCCATTTTCTCTACCCGCTTTATCCTTTGCAGGGTCACGGGGGTCTGCTGAAGCTTAACCCAGCTCATTACAGGCGAGAGGCAGGGATTCACCCTGGACAGGTTGCCAGTCCATCGCAGGGCCACATAGATAAACAGACAACCAGACACACTCACACCTACAGGCAATTTAGAAGCATCAATTAACCTCAAATGCATGTTTTTGGACTGGGGGAGGAAGCTGGAGTACCCCACGCAAGCATGGGGAGAACATGCAAACTCCACACAGAAAGACCTCTGCCCGGGCCAGGGAGTTGAACCTTCTTGCTGTGAGGCAACAGTGCTAACCACTACCGTGCTGCCTCCAACTCAGACAGTTGTTTGTAATTGTTTTGATCTGTGGTATCATAGATCACCAAGAGAAGTGTGACATACTTGTGTGTGTAAACTGATTGCCTTCCCGTGCATTTACACTGGTCCAAAGAAAGGAGTGTAATTAAACGGCAAAGTCCACTTGTGGCTGTAGTGGAACTGAACTGTCCGTGTAAATGTACAGTGGTTTTACATGTAGGGATTTGCCCTTTCAGGGCTATCTACTATAACTGTGAACAAAACAAAGAATTATTTAGAATATAAATGTGCACGTGTCTGTGTATTGAACAGGGACGTGCAGTGAGGTCCATGCATGGATGTATTATAGAACTGGATGGGATATCAAAAATGGCCGCCCATTCATTTCAATGCATTTTGCTCACTCAGCGCATACGCCGAAAAAATCTCTGACTTCCGGGTTTACTTCCGCTTTATGCGGCCCATAGAGCATGCGCAGTTGAGTCACCTCCCATGATGCTCTGGGGCCTCCCATCATGCCCCGGGGCAATGACGCGAATATTAATATAATATGTATTAATATAATATATGAATGAATGTATATTATTATATGTATAGTATTACATATATTATTAATGTATTAATATAATATAATTACATAATATATATTAATATAAAACATCCGTGGAATGCACGGACACGGCTGTGACGTCAGCCGTGACGTCACGCCCAGAAAGAGACTTTTCTTTGACTTTTCTGGCCGTTATAAAACATTTTTGACGGATATAAAGTCCCTGACTTAAAAATATAGAATACAAAGATTAGTAATTGCCGGTGATTACAGCTGGAGGTGTCCTGTGAACAGTTTTAGAGGCTTCTCTTTTACTATTGCGGTCTATGGGAAAAAAGCTTTCTGGCCACATGGGATTTTCTGTTGCAGTACCGCGGCTGGACACTGGGAAAAATCGGCGTGCCTTCTGAGTGCGAGATTCGGGGGCTGGGTCCATGGCTGGTGAGGCACTGGCTTCATCGCAATCAGATTCAGAAGTATGTTTGAAATCTCATATCAGCTTTCTTTACACATACAAACTGTGGCACAGAAAAAGGCACATTTATTTAAAATACATTTTATTTACTTATAAATGAAGTCCTACATTTTGAAAGAAAGGTCAGACAAGTGGAAACAATAAACGGACGTCTGCACTTGACTTATTAACTGTAGATTGTAGCTTTCTGTCGCTTATTCTGCAGCCGAGGGGTCGCAAGAAGAGTCACTGGGATCCTGACGGCCCCCTACCGTGAGGAAGGGAACTGCGTGCCTCACTGCAGTCGTTTTACGATTCCTCAGCACAACAAACACGTTACAAAAACTGTACATTATATAAAATCACCTAAAGTATGGAAATTTAGTTCATATGGAAAAACGGTTTTAACATTTTAATAAGGGCATACTGAGGGAAACCTTTCACAGATATTAAAATACCTGTGTGTTGTTTGTCATAAGTTTCTGCAAACTGTGTTTTAGGTTCCACATCTATCGCCTTGAGCCAGTAAATTCAAACCCACCCATGCAGTTATGGTCACACCAAATGCAGAAAAGCTTCCAGACAGTAGACAAAAGACACAGAAAAGACAGAAGAGGAAAAGCAGAGAATTGCAGTGATGCCTAAGAAGACAGAGCACGCCTATGCAGCTTCACCTCTCTTTATTAACAACTTGTTTCTTGGCTGTGTCATTTAATCTGGCTAATCGAATGCTCCAGTGATTCTAAAGAGATTACACTCCCGTGACGCGTCACACACCGGTCAGAGGTAATACAGGCCAGTGATCTGTTGGTTAAATACTTCAAGCTCTCCTCTAATTTGCTTTGAGTGAAATTGATCATTTTGTAAATGCACTGTCCAGATGGCTGATGAGATTTATTCCCTTTGTGCAGGGGGATGTTGAGATAATATTATGTACACGGAGTGTGGGTAACTCTGGATTAACTGCAGATCCATGTAAAGAAAGCTGGTTTAAGAGCTCTGTCTGCCAGAAGACGGCGAGTCCACGTAAAGTGATTGTGATTGAGTTTAAGCTTCGTCTTTATTGGTCAAATAAAAATGTTACATTCATAAATTGTGTTAAGTTTCTAAATGTCTCTCAAACTTGTCGGACACTGCGATGGACTGGTGACCCGTCCAGGGTGTAATCCCTGCCTCTCACCTGAAAATAGCTGGGATAGGCTCCAGCAGACCCCCGTGACCCTGCAAAGGATAAAGCGGGTATAGATAATGGATGGATGGATGGATAGACTTAGGCATCAAATGCAGTAGCGACATTGGACGAACAGATTTCCTACAATCAGTGAATTCAATTTTATGTTTTTAATGAGTAAATCTATATTTTTTGTCGCTTCAAAGAAGATTTTTGTTTTTGTTTCCAGCAGCAGAAAAGGCAAAAGTTTTGTAGTGTAGCCCTAGATGTCAAATTACAACTAACCTGTCTTGAAATGAATCATGTCAAAAGTCTTATATGGTCTCTGAGACTTACATTTAATTTTATTTTTCAGTTAAACACACATGACATGCACCCAGAAAGTACACTTCTTCTGCTTTTTAGACATCATTTCATAATACTTTTACGCCTCACTTTAGTTATCAAAGCTGCTGGTGAGGATTAGGAACATCATAGTTTAGCTCACACCCTCTCAAACTGTTAAACGTCTGAGGAGCCGACTCTGTCAGCCATCTCAGTCTTTTATTATTTCAATAATAGTTTCAGGTAGTATGAAAAAATAATTTAAAATAAATCCTGGTACACTGTGGAGGCAAAAAAAAAAAAACTAAACACACGCGAACAAACACACACACAAGACTTGACCGTATTTAAGCATTATGAACTATTGATATAACTCACTGCGTAAAAAGTGAGGTTTGCTACCTTCGGTTTGTGTGGCTTCACTGCATTTTCTCTCTGCTTTTTTTCCCCCTTGTCTGCTTGATAATTCATTTTGATGGAGCAGAACAACTTTTCAAAGTACTGCACCCATGTCCCAAACTTAACGTTTTGCAGAAAAAACAAAGATGAAGCGAAAGAGAGACGTTGTTTTGAACTGCAAACATTTTGAAACCGACCTGTCATGTCAGATGGTTGGTATACTGCTCTTTAGGGCAGTTATGAACTGAAGTGCTGAAACGCGCTTTTCTTCGGATGTACCACAACACGAGAAGAGTCCCGATAATTCCAAAGTCATTCCAAGTTTACCAAAGCAGGTTGTTTTCCCCCCTAAAAAGCCACAGTATATATTAGTCAACGTAATTCAAACTCAGCATTGTGGAGTTTTTTCTGTCAGCCTTGCAAAATAAACTGGTCCCTCATTCGCCCTCTTTCACTCCCTCCCCTCTTCCGCCTCTGTCTGCCCGTGTCCCCCTCTCCCCCTGTCACAGTAGCTCATTCGCAGGCTGATGGGAGGCATCAGAAGGGATGAGTAAGAGGCATTTGAGACAAGTGTGTGAGAGACGCCGCGTGATATCGGTGGAGACTGAAGTCTCTCTGAGAGCCTGTCTTTGGTCATATCAGCGGCAGATGATGAAGAAGAAGAAAGGATAACCAGGGCAAACACCCAGGGGCGGGACGGCAACGTGGAGAGGTTACCGTAGAGGAAGAGCACTCAGGGTCAAAGGGGTCATCGGGCTGAGCGTAAGCGGGCTCTCAGTTCATGTTCAGTCATTTACGCTGTGTTTTTGTCTGCCTCCCCCCCTCCCACTCTGCTTGCCGGTGTCTTCCTCCCCGATTGTTCCCTAAATGTAAAGCCTCCTCATCAAACAGATCCACACTGACAGCCCCGAGCTGCGTGCATACACTCTGACCGACTGCTCTTTTTGACTTTGCGTGTACATGCATGTGCGTCGGTGTACACAGTGAGGCGGGGGGAGTGAGTCTCTTTTCTGAGCCTCTGAAGGGTCTGATTTTTGTGGCAGGGCTGTCAGATCTCTGTTCTTTCCACGCCAGATCAACGCCAGTACCAAGTAAGTGGCAGCGCCTGATGAGAGCCACCAGCTCCGGTGACGGGTGCCCGCCACGACAGGGAATATGTTCCTCCAAATAGTGAGCTGGTAGCAACTGAGTGACACACGCAGAGTGACGCTACGAAGGAAACTCGTCTTATCACTGCAAATGAAAGTTGTTGTGTTTTTTTTAAAATAAGTGCTGGTAAGCAAACATCAGATAATGCAGTTTTGTCTTAAACTTGTGTGAACTATAAGGTTTCTGTAAATATTTAAAAAAAATTACATGTATCTAAAATGTCTTAATTGGACATTTATTGGAACAAAACATTTGCTGTTAAACTGCTTTTGGGAGATTTTTTTCTTTTTAACAATTATGTAATTACTTTGTTTTTGACAAATTGCAGCCTTGAGTGTTTATTACTTCACTTTGAGTCAAAGGAACACATCTCTTTAAAAAGGTATTATTTCAAAACACAACTTTGTTTCATTAAAAGAGGAGAAACAACTTAAAATCATTGTGTTCTATGAGAGAAGTAGATCTGTTGAATGTTGAATAGCAAACCACTACCGTGCTGATCCGTCAAAAGAAATCGGTAAAGTCCCATAAAAAGAATAATATATACTGAAGAACTATCTGCATAGTACATTCACATAACAAAAACTAGCCTTCCCTTCTCAACCAAACGTGAATGATTTAAACAAGTCATGTGCATTAAATAATAAAATAAAGGTTCAATATTGCACACCGAGATGTTGGGACAAGTGGCTTTTTTGTTTTTCTGAGTGGGTGTGGACTGTGGAGCCCTCTAACTACCACGGCACCACGCTGGCTCCTCATGAATGAATCCGTGGTGTTTATAACCAGACGTGAACACGTCATGGCCGCCGTGCACATCCTGTGTTTGTTTGGCATGTCGATTGTGCGTGTCCTCGATACACAGTCAGGGAGCTCTGCTCCAGTTATGGGTTCAATCTGTGTGCTGTTGTGTTGAACAAGCGCGGCAACCTGACGTAACAAGTCGTCACATGTCACAGGTACAAGTACCATCTGCAACGGGTCTGCATTCTGTCCTGAAGTGGAGACCTACGGTATCACACGTACCACCCGCATATAGTATTGAAGCAAGAAACATTTGCTGGTTTGCATAGACAAACAGACATGTAGCCTACACGTGGTGGGGCTGCCAGTAAAGGCCCAACAACACACTGGGCCTCATTCATTAAACCGACAGCTGAACGAATGTATGCATTTACAAATGGCATCCACAAAAATGTTGGTTGATCTGAAATTTTCGATGGTAGAAGCTAAATGTACCCCTACCTCCGTCCACATGCAGCCCTTGTGTAAATGAGTTGTGCACATACATTTGCTTGTCATCACCAGTGTTCACAACCGTAATGTGCTACACAGTCTTTTCACAGTATTCACAGTCACAGTATTTTTACAATAAGCAGACACCTTTAAGGCAAGTATTTTAAAACTAGAATATAAATTTGAAATATAACAGGTTTATTTAAACTGAAGGACATTTTGCATATTTCAGATGCAGCAAGTGAAGGAGCACAGGCCAGCTGAAGCAGGAATTACATCTCAGTTAAAAAAAAAAAAGAAAAAAGCATGATGTGAACAGGCTGATTTTGGCTGCAGATTGATGTTTTTTGAAGCTACAGAAAGAGTACAACATTTGTGGGCCAAGAAACTTTAAATAACCTCAAATAAAGGAAATGAATGCACTATAAATTTAATTCATGACCAACATTTATTACAATGTGTGTTAAAAGCAATACATCCTCTGGGTGCCCCGGTGCGTAAGGATAACGCCACAAGTGTGAGGTTACCTCTGTAGTCAGCTGTTGACGGGTGGGGGTGTGCGTCTGCCTCCATCAGATTGACTCCTGACGCTCCAGCGCTCTCCAAACATGCAGCAGGGTTTTATCCTTGTAGAGAAACAAGGTCCCTCTTGCTCTCTCTTTTAACATGTCCAAACCTGTAGGATGATGATCGACTTTCACACCTTCCTATACGGTGGTTTCTGGTGGGGATTTATGCTAAATAATGAGCAGACGGAGCACGCAGCCAGTTTATAATGGTTCGCCACTCAAATGCTAGTTTAATGTGGCATTTATGCATCCAAAGTTATGTGCAGATCCACGCACAGATTTAAAAAGACTTTATGAATGAGGTCCACTTGTGTATCGCTCCAGTAACAACTGTGACCCCAGATCCTATTGTAAGTGCAGGCAACTGACATCTGTGATTCTGTGTTTCAGCTTGATTTTTCACAAAATTTTTCTCATTATTCCTTGTGATTTTAACTGTCCAGCAACGTTCTGCAAAAATCTAGCATGCAGACAGAATGACTGTGATGATGCAAAAGATTACTTGCCAGATTTGATAAACACAGAAAGAGGCCAGTGATCTTGCCTGAGGCTGATGCACTGCAGGACGTTTGGAGCAGGGTTGGTCGCATTAATAATCCAGCTCTGATTTCAAACAGCTTCCCGGCTCTAACTTGACAGTTTGGTACAATATTGCGCTCAGTATTTTAAAATGTTTTTAAGTATCTTTGAAGCAAATCACTTAATTGTCCTTGCTCTGACTTCCCCCAAACTCCACAACTCAATAGGACGAAGTAGGTTCAGAAAAAAGACATGACTGTATAGACGTCATTATGCAAGCACTGGAATGGGCTAACGCGCGTTCCCCTCGAACTATTTCAGTCTACTGGAATGATTGCAGACAATACATTTCACTTGAAACATTCTTCCCCAAAAACCAGATGCAACAGAGCAAGACATTTAAGGCACGGCACCTAAAGCCATATCGCTAAGTAGATGCTGTCCACTTAAATCTTTACATTCTTCATTCACTTTAGCCTACCAAACACAGCAGTCCCCAAAGGCGAGTAATGAATAATCATTAGCAAAAGGTCCACAAATTATTGATGTAAAATAAGCAATGATTTTTTTTTCTTTTTTTTTCCCCCACGCAATTTATTGCCATTAACAAGTAACTTGCAATCCAATAAATGTCAGCATGGCTTTCAGTTAATTAAAGGGAAAGATATTATACAGTAATGCAGGGTGGCGTTTATATCTCGATTTCCACAGACTGCAATTTACTGCTGAGCCTTTATTTGAAGGGACCCACAAATAATGGCTATTAAGCCGTCAGGGGATGGACAGGGGATCACATTAATGAAATTAGATAAGGTGGAATGGTGATCTACACAGCCTCGACTCTGGAGACACAGTCCCACAGACATGCTGCACAAAAGCATGAAACATTAAAGCTGCATGCCGTTACCTTCTTCTGTTTTCCCCCAGACCTTCATGGCCTTTGTTTTATTCTTTCTTCTGTCTCGCCTTCATCTTTTCTGCACGTTTTAAACCCGGAGCCCAGTTAGGTGTTCAACCCGAGGGGCCTGTCACCTCATCAGGGAAACTTTTCCCCTCCGCATCCTGAACACTGCAGGCGGCCAGTCGCTCCGTCAACCTTGCCAAAACACACACAGACACACGTGTCCACATCTTCCACTCCAACAGGGTGGTGTCACTCGAGGAGGCAGCTGCACTCGCCGGCGTGACGGCTCTCCTCAAATCAGAGACCCTCGTCCCTGTCAACAGCAAACCTGGCCCCCAAGGCTACCGCTGTCACACAGCGTGCACTCCGCTGAACAGACCTACTGGGACGGGGATGAAGACGAGGTGGGAGAGGTGGGAGAGGTGGGAGAGGTGGTCGTTTTGCGCGTGGAGAGCTGATTCCCACTGCATTGTGGGAACAGGATGATGGGGAAGTTGAGAAATGGGGAAAGAGCAGAAAGGGGGAAGGGGAAGGATTAAGGGAGGGGGTGAGGGATGTGTATTTTAGTGAAAACAGGGGGCTTGATTTCCTTCCTGACAAAGAGGCCCAATTATTGGCTTTGACAGTTTAGGGAAATTGGCTGTGAATGTGATGGGACAGATAGGAAGCAACCAGATATGGGAACTGATAACAGCTCAGCAGACGATGAGGTCAAGTGGAAATCCAGCCGTCATATTTAAGCTCTGGTCATTAATGCACCTGCAAGAATACAGGTTTTTAGATTCATCGATAATGGTTTCTTTTTCAGAGAGCGGACGACAAATAACTTCATATTTTCTTCTTGACTTTGTTCCTGTCTGCCTCTTCTGTGTGCGTGCGCGTGTGGGAGTGCACGCACGTGTGAATGACTCGGCCCGTATTTGCGCTGGCAGCAAACATAAGAGGCCCTGTGTGCAATCGGACAAGGTGCCAATATCTCAGTCATGTGACAGTGACTTCCTGTCTGTGTGTCAGACAGCCAGTGAGCGCTTGTCAATATCAGCTTGTGCTCACATTGTTTCCCATCTCCTCAAATCCACATGCACACAACCAGCAGAGCTGCAGGGGGAAAAATGCTTGCGTCTTTTATCTCGTCCCACACCCACTTCAAGACCCTTCTACGATGAGAATAGTACGATAGAAATTATGACAACTATTCTCACAGACAAAAACTATAATCACTCATATTGTCTTTTTTTCTTCTTTTTTTTTTGTGCAAAGCTGAAATAAGGGAAATAATTTCGCTTTTGACCAGCAGAATTCACAGTAACAGATAATCCAAATGATAAACCTCACTGTTACTTGTTTATTTCTTCAAAAAATACTAATATTGTCATTTGTAGAGTTTGGTTTTATCCATTTTCTTTTCCTGGTTCTGCAGTCTGGCGGACTCTCGGGGAACCTGAGGGCCCTTTCAAAGGGCAACACTGCCCTCTTATGTCAATGTGATGCTATTAAAAGGAAACGTCCCAGCTCTGTCTGGTACAAAAAAAACATGTTAAATCCTCCTCATTGTTACATGCAAATATATTGTCTTTTAATAGCCGCATTCTTCCGTTTGCCCTTTGCATGAAACATTTTGGTTCGGACTAATACAGACCCACATCTAGTACCTGCTTAACATTTGTCATTGATCGCAGCCAAGCCCCCATTGGCAGGTCTAATTCATTTACGAACTTGTCATTCCACATCATTGATTAGGTTGTCCTTCATCCCAGCTTTTAATTATATGCAAAGATAAAAGATTTTCTCATTATTGTGTTTAATCTAATGAAAGGCCCTGCACTACATCGGGGGCCAGTTCAGAGGTCCAGACTATTGACCACGGAGGGCACAGCCAGCGGATGAAGATTTTTAATTAGACTGAGCAAAGGGGCTCTGTGAGGCAAGGTGCTAAGCTGTCTGTTTGGTTAGTGGACGGAGCAGGTTGGGACAGGGCAGCTGAATAGATCTCACCAGGTCACCCTCCTTCAGCTCTATTGACTACTGATCAAAACTTATCAGTGTTTAGTGTATTGCAAAATGTTGGCCTTGTTTGGGAATCGTCTTCTAAAATACTCATCGAGAGTTCCTGCTTATTTGATCCATCACATATAAAGTCCATCTTCTCTACATCAAAACTTGCATTCCATTAGGACTTAAACATTGTCTTGTGCATTTAAAAACAAGTCTAGACATGAAAGTAACGAGATTACCTTTTGAGACAGTAATCCGTTGTTTTTTTGAGCATCCGTATTCACAGCTGTAGCAGGTTCAGCCACTTTTACACGCTGATGGCTTTTTGAAGCATCACAGGCACCTGAAAGAGCGTGCATTCATCCTTGTGGGTTTTTTATTTTATTTTTTTGGTAAAAATAAAGAAAGGTGGAAATAATAGTAGAATTCATTCACATCTACCTTTTTTTTTATTATCTTTGCAGAAGGAACTGTCTACTTTTGCCCCAGCAGTCTTCATGTTTGATCGTTTCAGATGTATTTAATTTCTTCTAGAGTGGAAAAAAAAACCTTCATGTTACCCGGTTTACTTAATTAAAGACGTAAAAATCAATGGTTAATTTAAAAACAAACAAAAAATACTGATTTGAAGCAAGAAGTCTCAATATGGAGCTCAGAAGCTTCCACTTCTTTCATCACTTTAGCAGCAGGGTGCTGTTTGCACATGGAAATATGTTTATGTGGTGAAAATATAATTAATACAAAACAATGGAAGAGTCTTCTACCACGTAATTATTTGTTCAGTTGCAGCTCTGTTGATGTTCATTGTTCTGACACCCTTTAGTATCAGATAAAAAGGTTCATAATAAGCTCATTGAGATATTATTGTAACTATTTGGTAAAATTGCATAAGGACAAGAGTTCACAAACCCTCTGATGCACAACATGGGTCAAAAGTGACCCGACAGAGATTTTATGTTCTTTATCTTTGTAATTGATTAGTTTTATCTTTTGGTCTTCCAGGTATTCCTCAATTAACTTGTTTTTTATCAGATAACATCCTTATTTTATTATTTGTTGTCTTACTTTTTGAATAAAAACGTTTTTTGTATCACTACACTTCTAATGCACAACATGGGTCAAAAATGACCCACATTCATTTTCTGTGTTATTTCATGTATGGCTGAGTGTTGCTTTGCTCTGCCTTTGAAATACATGTATTTTATCATCCACTATCCCATGTATACAGTAAATAACAGGTTTCTATTCAGCACTAGTTATCATTTTTATGTTTCTTTTCTTACTTTGTGAACATTCACAACTTTTGTATTCCTACATCAACTTCGCACACATGCACCTGCACCTGCATGTGCACCTACATGTGCACCTGCAGATGCACCTGCATGTGTACCTGGTAGGAACCTTTGACCATGTTTGAAATTAGGAATATAATGACTGCGGACATCTGCTAATCACCACCTGCTCAGCACAACTGCCTCTAGTAACTAAGTTGCTTTACCTAAGAAAATATTTGATGACTTGATGACACAGAAAGATAACTGAATTGAGTTTATATACATTACTGAAAGTATTGTGCTTTTGATTTACTTTATCCAGAGTACTGCTTGCAGATTTACAGCTGAAATGGTTCTGAGAATGTTGGATGAAGAACCAGATGAGGATGCTATTGGAAGTGATTTTGAGTCTGAATTTTGTGGCCTTGCGGGAGCTGTTTCTAGATCTGCAACAAAATCCAATGTAAAAGCCCACTATGGGGCTCAGGAGATATGAAGATATCTTATCACTTCATACATCTTGATGACAAGAGGACCAGGGCATTGCGTCAGGGAACAGACCACTATCAGTTCTATTTTATTTTACTTTGGTCAACGCATCATTTTATTTTTAGTTATCTATTGTCAGATGTGTTTGTGTGTTCCAAAGTGAGAAACATGTTTCAAAAGTTACACAAAAGTTACTTTTATGAATGTTTGGTCCAAATCACAACTAAAATAGTTATTTGAAGAAAAATATTGTTATTATATGCCTTCATTTATCTTTAAATCACACTTGGATAAACGGGTCATCCATCTGTGTAAACTTGATATAGTAATACAAAAATGAAGTATATTCAAAAAATAAGGCTGGAAACATAAATAATGATGCATGGTACTCAAAAACAAGATATCTAAAGAATATGTGGATTATTGGATACTAAAATACATTGATCTAAAAAGATACAGGAAAGAAAAACTCAGCCTGCATGAGATAACATGGGATATGAATGCGGGTCATTTTTGACCCATGTTGTGCATTAAAAGGGGTGTCCTTATGTTGTGCATCAGAGGGTTAAGAGTTAATTGATATTGTAGCATCATTCATATCTCATAAGAATACAGAATACAGTGAAAATAGAATAAACACCTTGCAGGTGAATGCCTCCATCCAATGGTCAAGCTGCAGTTCATGCAAGTGTCCGTGTACATTGATATATTTGTTTTGAAGACTATGGATGAATTTATTATGTGGGTACTGAAGATTAATGTCACCAACTCACTGATCAACAAAATGTGAAATAAAGACACAATCTTTCCTTGTGTTTGGGATTTATGGCAGTCTAATGACCAGAGAAGTGTTTTTAAAGGACATTATGGTGTCATAGCGAAGATTTAGATATAAAATGTTGTTTCATCATTGTTTCATCATTTTCTTCATTTTGGACATTTGAGATTATAAATGGTGGAGATAGTGAAAGAATTATGGGTTGAAGCAAAGAACATAGTGGTCTTTGATATTTAATTGTCAAAATCTGGTTTACCCTAGAGCCCACATAATGTTTTTTTCCTCCCAAGATGTTCATAACATCCAGAAAACTGGAAGCCATGAGATCCTACCTTTTAACATCAAAATCATTATTACACATTACATTTCTCATTTTCCAAAGTGTTTTTTGTGTAATCACTCTGGATAACAGGGCAGACCGACTGTCAATGGCACTTTGACAGATGCCATGTTGTATCTGTTCACACACAGGAAGCGACTTGAGCAAGAAACAAGAAAGAAAAACTATAATTGGCTTGTTAATGTGCTTTAACTTAATTTAGAGGCTGTTACTTGCAAATATTCAAACATGTTATACAAAATGTTCATAAAATATTACAGATTTTGTGTACCACTGCTTATCTATGATGCAATTATTACCACAAATGGTGATAAATACCAAACTAAGATACTTACGTATTTTGCTTAACACATTGTATTCCTAATATATTATTTTAATCCTGAAAATGAGAAATACTGTCTTTTAAACAATATATATATATATATATATATATATATATATATATATATATATATATATATATATATATATATATATATATATATATATAATATTTTTCACTGTACATCTACAAATTCACAATTCAAAGCCAAACTCTTAAACAGCGTTGAATCACTGGCTGTAATAGACATGCGCCACCGCAAGAGGGCAGTGGCGCCTCGCGTGTATATGTAGCATTGCAGGGTACCGTTCACCTTTGAAATGTCACACAACAGCTTGGTAGAGTGTTATTTTTCACATGTTTAATTAAACTGGCACTGGAAGACATGTTAGTCTGTTGTAGGCAGTGATGCCTTCTTTATCTTAATTAATGAAAATAAAATGTGACAAATAAACAAGAGGCTCTCACATTATATCTGTACATCTGATACATTTTTCGATAGGCTATAGAGAATAAATCTAAATGTATTATTTGACCTTTAAAAGCTGAGTCTTACATCTAAATTTATATTATGTGTGCTTATCTAATTACGGTGATCATTTCAGGTCGAATTCCTCTGTGGCATGTTGAAATTCTACATTTCCTTTTGCTTGTTCTGGCCCCCCCTTTTCTTCTCTTTTTTCTCTTTTGTACATGGTGCAGCATCATCTGCCGGTGTCGAAGAGCATCTCTGAATGCACAACACCGGAACCGGCAGCGTGGGAGTGAGGGGGGCAGGGTAACGGCCCGGGCAGGCGGGGGAGAGATTTGTCCGTCAAGACTCCTCTCCCTGGTCCTGCCCCTTTTTCAACCTTTCCCCGACCCTGCACCCCAACCTGGGACTTGATGATTGGGCCGGAGCTTCGGGAGCTGTGTGCTGGCCTGCGGTCCCCACCCCCGGTCATCCCGTTGCTGCTTCCACCTGCCTGCTGTGCTGTTGCCGTCCCTGACCCACCAGTCTGGCCTTCGGCAGGAGGGTCCCCCCCTTATGAGCCTGGTCCTGCTCAAGGTTTCTTCCCTCCTAAAGGGGAGTTTTTTCTTGCCACTGTTTGGTTTAAGGTTTTTCTCCCACTAGGGGAGTTTTTACCTGCCATTGTTTATGTAATAATTGCTCGGGGGTTTATGTTCATGTTCTGGATCTCTGGAAAGCGTCTAGAGACAACTTTTGTTGTATTAGACGCTATATAAATGAAATTGAATTGAATTTAATTGCTCTCTTCTTAAATGTATGCCTATATTTCTGTATCTTGTCTTTTAAAATAATAATAGAGAATTTTTGATGGAGAAAAGTTCAAAGTACATCTGGGAAAAGTGCTATATAAAATGTAATATTATTATTATCATCATCATTATTATTATTATTATTATTATTATTATTATTATTATTATTATTATTATTATTATTATTATTATTATATAAACAACACCCACGTCACTCTTGCAGAGTCAAATGTGTCATCATTTTAATTGGCACATCCTCAAAGTTAGACTCAAACTTTTCACATCACCAGGACCAAGATGTAAAAAAAACAACAAAAAAAACCCCATAATATGGTCACAGTGCACCTTTTGAAGTAATAGTTAACAAAATAGCACAAGAAAATCGTCTGATGTAGCAAATACTTAAGCACTTTATCACAATGTATGTCTTTCTTTCAGACAAAACCCTTTGGGACAGGTGCCGCCGGATTTTGTCTGATTTTCAATGCGGGTTCTTTGTTAAATCGTTGGCAAAACAAGATTCAGATTAAGATTCATTGGCACAGTCTACTTCTCTCTAGCAACACTTGTGGCATGTTGCACTGCACAATCAGCAATAGCTCCAAAAGCAAGCAGCTGCTTTCTTAATCACAGGAGGAAAAATACAGATGGATGTTATTCATGATCATATAGTTTCCACATACTCCAAACACTCTCTGAGTTCAGCACCTTCCTACTACATTAGTAGCGTACAGCATATACGTCTGTAATCTGATTACGTAGGCATGTCTGTTTTTTGGTTTTGAAAGGCTGAACATTTTCAAATGACTGCAGTTTATGTCCCTTCTCCCATCATTAAGCATAGATCCACCCTTTGTACATCACATGTTTACAGTACAGTTACTTTTTCATCTGATCATGGCCACTGGGCTCAGTCTGGTATGAAACTATCAGTCTGTTTCTGCATCAGACTTTGTTCACACTCGATGAACAAGCGGCAAGTGTCCACCAGGTGGCACTATGCAGTCTCCAGTTTGTCCCCTTCCTTCCTTTATTCATACATGGACTCACTGACACCTGTCTGCTTGAAGGTCTCCGCCACCTGCCTGGAGTGCTGCATCTTAGCTGACAGCGCCTCCAGGATATCGTTCTGGTCCACAGCTGTGGCCGTCCGGTAAATGAAAGTCCCCACTGACTCCAGGCCACGTATACCCAGATTAACCCCGAAACCTGGAGGGGAGACAGGAGAGGATTAAAGAAGATGGATAAGTACAAGATTATAAATAATAAAATGTATCCTACCAATGCCCGGTACATGAGATATAGCCTATAGGAAGTATTTTCAAAGAATCATATACTGTCATATACTGAAAGATATTTATGTCATATCTTTCAGTATATGACATAAATATTCATCAGATATGTGTGTTTTTATACAAACATATGTTTTTGCCTTTTTCTTTACCACTATCATTTAGTAATTTTTTCACTTATAATTCTCAAATACATTCATATAATACTAGACAGGTTAATCATTTTCATTTTCCTTTTTATAAAACTAAACACGGCCAGTTTTCCCTCAGATATCGCGGTGTACAGATATTGAAATCCAAATCTCACATTATCAAAAGCTCTGCTTCTCTAGAGATTTTTAAAAGAAATGTATCATCTCATTTAATTCACATTAAAAAAATGTCAAGTTTTCCTTGTTTTTTTTTTTTTTTGTGTGTTGATGATCTGTAACTATGTAGTCAAACCTTCTTTGTTTTTGTTTATAGTCTTCGTCTTGTTGTTTTTGTTTTTTGATTTTTTTGTAATTACTGTTTTACTTCCTAAATTGAGGGGAGGTCCGTTGCATAAGCCTGTTGGCTTTTTGACCTCTCCTGTCACATTTGTTTTACTATTTTGATTGCAAGTGTTAATTTTATTGTGTGCAAACTAATAAAATAAAATAAATAAAAAAATAAATGCTCCACTGTGGCTTTTAGGAGATTATAGATAGTCTGAATTAAAATAACAGTTTTATAATTAGAACAAGAAGCAATGAACAGCATGGAGACAAAACCAAATAAGTGTCGGCAGGAAAATCACTAAGTGCAGAAATGATTCACGCTCCCAATAACACGCAGATGCATACGGCCTGAAAAACGATCCTCTCCTCACATCTGTCTTTCCTCCCTTGTTGCTCTTTCTAGCAGGTTCATTGGCTCTAAGCATCCTCTTTTCTCTGAGCCATTGATTTTATGCTATGAAGTCAAAAAAAGCTGACTTACTAGAAAAGATATTGAATATACTGTTACATTTTCGCTCTCGACTGCCATATTAACATGTACCTGTGTCAAAGTTGAGGACGCGTGCCGCCTCACCCTCCACAATGACCGCCACATTGTCCCCCTCGATGTAGGCGGCGCTGACGCGTCTGTGCGACAGCTGAATCTCAAAGAGCCGCCGGCTGCACTGCATGTGGTGGAGGGTCACGTCGTTGAGACGGGGCTCTATGTCCGTCTTGTAGGCGTTGAAGGACTGGTGGAAGATGTTCTTCATGATCTGCACGATCAATGTTTGAAGTTATGTTTTCATAAATACATCAACCTGTGCACAAGATTCATTCAGGATTACTGCATATGTCTTTAATTTCCTCAAGTCTCAGAAGGAAAATGAATAAAATCCTCATAAATCCTTTTCGGACCGCGAGTGCAGAGAATTTAACACGATGAATGAAAAGTCTTCCCATAGGAATTCAAAGAACAGTGTGTCCATGGAGAAAAAAAAAACTGAAAATTTGCTAAATGCTATTTCTGTTGCTGGAAATAAACAAAGATAAGATACAAGATACAACATAATGCAGTGCTTTGAATGCAGTGCTTTGAAAGTAAAGAAAACATGATGTTCCTGTGTGTCCATCCAGGCATAATCCAAAGAGCAGTAAGTTTAACCAGAGGTCATTTAACCCTTCTCCAACAGTTAGAGCTCATGTCTCACTTCCTGTTAGTATTTTTTCATGTTTTCAGATGACTATAATATGAATATGTAGAACATATATGCAAATGCACAAATAAGACACTCACACTTATATGCATTTACACTTCCACAGTTATTATTAATCTATCTACTGTATCCATAAAAATCGTACTTTTGTGCCACTTTTTAGACTACCTTGTAGTTCAGACAATGCTGGAGAATTCTGCTGCCTTAAACCTGGACACACTATAATTAATCTGTCCCACAGCATCTCTTCAGAGACAGGAAACCAAATGTTTTATGGTTGTATGAAACTGAGGACAAGCTACAAAGCCATCTATATTAAAGACAGCATGTTCTGAAAACCATAGTGTTGTTGTACATAAACTGTGGTGTGTGAGAATGAGCCAAACCAATTAATTTAAATGCTCTTCATTAAAAAAAAAAGTATTTTGTTGGTCTCTGTAACCAGTATTATGATTAAGGCAAGGCAAGTTTATTTATATAGCACAATTCAACACAAGGTGATTCAAGGTGCTTTAAATCCACATTAAAAGCAGCAAGACATAATTGTACAGTAAATAAAATTATGAGAAAAGGAAGTAAAATAATAAATAAAATGATAAGAAAAGAAGTAAAATAATAAAAAGCAAAAGCTGTTAAAAGTAATGGCAGTAGAGTACAGCAGGTAAGTATTTAATTTAGGAGTACGCTTCAGTAAACAGTAATGTTTTTATCCTGATTTAAAGGATCTACAGTTGGAGCAGACCTCAGGTCTACAGGAAGTTTGTTCCACCGGTGAGGAGCAGAATAACTGAACGCTGCCTCACCTTGCTTGGTTCTGGTTCTTGGGAATCACAACAAACCAGATCCAGATGAACCTCAGGGGTCTGGGAGCTTCATATGAACTAATAGATCAGGCATGGATTTTGGTCCAAAACCATTTAGTGCTTTGTAGACCAGCAGTAGGATTTTAAACTCTATCCTTTGACTCACTGGAAGCCAGTGTAGTGATTTCATGACCGGTGTGATATGATAATATGATGAAGTAAACCTCTGCACAGTAACTTAAATATGGTAAGACCAATGAACAGAAGAGAAGAGTGGAGGGATTCGTGGTCGCTGCATCCACGGCAACGTGCTGTATACACATGAAAGCTTAAACAAGGTCCGTTCTCACACCTGAGAGGACTCGAGCAAACTGCTCAATGTTTGCCTCAAATCAATGTTTAAATAAATATAAGGTTTAATATACTGAGTTTGTAAAGTGACTTTCTTAATAGGCCATATCATTAACTTTGTAGACACGATCTATAGTTCAATCAACCAGACAGAGCAGTTAAAAAGTCAACATCGCGCTTTTAAAACAACATTTTCACAGGTGAGACATAAATAGATATCTCTGTTGGAGCATGAGAAGTGAAAAATGTCTGTTCGCCTTTGAATCAAGTGCAGTTACTGACTCACAAGCCTCATTTCTTGCGTTCTCGGCTTTCTGACTGGACGCTCGTCTTTGACCCACACTTACACAGTCAACTGTTACCAAGTAACCGTGCATTTGAGCGGCCACCCACATAGCAACGAGCGCTCTGAACGCTCCTGCTTTGTACCTGAGTGATCTGCAGCCGCGCAACACGCTGCAGATAACACAGGACTAGAGTGTCATCTGACACGAACACAGAGTTTCAGCAAAGAGGTCAATGTTTAAGTAGTTGGACCAGCTTTCTCAGTCTGATTTTAAGCATAGAAGTTAAAAAGGGAGAAAAAGAAAAAAAATCCTCTCACCCATTTAGTCCCTGATGTTTAACAGGAGATAACGTTTTTGCAGGAGTACACAAACACTCTTACAGACGTCAGAGGCCTCCTTCCCTTGCCATATCGTTGTCTTATGCTCGCTTTGGCTCATCAGCACTTCAGCGTGTCAACAGACATAAACACACATGCACTTATGCGCGCGCTCAACACAAACACACACCCACGCACGGATGCAAATGGACACACACGATAGTGCATCAAAGTCCATTCACTCAGTGAGAAGTGAAGAATACGATCAGCAAAGCATGTCTCTTCAGGGGCTGGAGAGATTATTATCAGTTTGTCCTCTAAATAAACAGAAATCCTGTGCAATAGTCTTCAAAACTGGTCCTGCAGCCACAGATGCCACGAAGCAATGTCCTGGCACCTCTGGGCTCAGATTAGAGTCAATGAGGTTTTTAAAGTAAACTGACAGTTCCCGATTGATTCCAGAGTCAGCACTTGATCATCAATCTTTGTTATCTGCCTGAGAAATTCAAGTTTGTGTGCGTCAGGAAAAGAAGTTGTGTAGACAGGGAAAAGATTTATACTTGCATGGAAAAAAAGGGAAAATATAAGGTTTTCTTTTTGTTTCACTTCCTAAAAACTCCCCTGCAGGTCCTCAAAATAAAGAGGAGCTCAGAAATACAAAGAAAGTCGTAAAACTTTGTGAGAATAGGAGGTTAGTACCTGAACACTTTTTATAAGCTTAGGGGATTGATGTTAATTTTTGTTCCATAAAAATCGTCAGGTCGTTAGCTATGCTCCACCTCAGGCACAAAAGTACTTTTTCAATCTTCAAAATCAACTTCACTTTCAGGACCTGCAGCAGAGTTGAGCACCTGCTGAACAAGAAACCATCTGCTCCCTGATTGGACCATTTTCAGATCATTCTTAGGTGTTAAGACATGATCAGACCTTGCAGTTGTAAATTCAGTCATGCATTGTGTGAGAGGCCTTTGAACCAAGTATTCTGGTTTGTACAAACAGTTGTGCTTAAAGGTCTGAATACTTTTTGAAAAAGACACTCCCCTTTAAATCTGTCAAGCTAACAACAATGTTCCTTTGTAAGGTCAGTTAATATTCCTCTAATGGGATTATATGTCAGAATAATGAGAGAGAGAGAGAGGTGATGTGTTAAGATGTTGTTATTTTAAATATCTCCACTTCTTTCCTCATGACCATCTATTTAGTGAAGTGGATTGATGGACCAATCCCTCCAGCAGCAAAGCAGCCCACAGCATGATACTGCCACCCACATGCTTTAAAGTTGCAATGGTGTTCTGAGGTCTGCAATCTCATCCCTTCTCCCTCCAAACATAACAGTAATCATTATGACCAAACACATCTTTTCAAGTCACACCAGACCACAGGGCACACCTCCAAGAATTACAGTCTTTATCCCCGTTTGCAGCTGCAAACTCTAATCTGGCTTTTTTATTGTGGTTTTGAGGGAGTGACTCTCTCTTGCTCTTTGGCCCTCTGCCATCTGAGCGGTGTGACCGCTGCCTGCTCCCATGGTGTTCACACTTGTACACGACTGTCTGAAAAGACGAACATGGGACTTCTAGGCATCTGGAAACTGCACCAAAAGATGAACCAGACATGTGAAGGTTCAGTTACAATCCTGATGACTCTTTCCTTTTAATTTTCCCGTAATTGTTGAAGGTGTGCCTTAAAATACATCACCAGCTGTGCCTTTAGTTAACTCAGACGATGCCTGAGCCAAACCCCAAAACATCAACATATGGCATTCTCAAAAAAACCTTACAATAAAAATAATAATAATAATAATAATAATAATAATAATAATAATAATAATAATAATAATAATAATAATAATAATAATAATAATAATAATAATAATAATAATAATAATAATAATAATAATAATAAAAGAAAGCTGTCTCAGGCATAACTTGGGTTATGCAAACCTTCGATTATAAAAAAAAAAAAATACAGCTATCCAAACTGGTCTAAAACAGAAAATATTTCTTCAACTTTACTGTCGGACACGGAGAAAAAGTTTATCTGTCTTTTTGTAAATGTTATGCAATTTTTTTAAACACAATATATCTTAAACATGTATCTTAAAAGATATCCTTTCTTGCTTCACATCAGCAGATATTTCTGGCGAACAGCAGCGTGAAATGTTTCAGCGTCTTTTGTCAATCAAAGCAGCTCTAAACCACACATCTAAACTCATCTACTTCACGAGATTCAAGGCATCCAAATGGAAGACTCCACTTGGCTTTTATTGGAATAATTAGGATAAGTCCACCTACTTATTCTTACAGAACTTGGAAAGTATAACAGTTGTGTTCAATAAAGACACAAGAAATTGTAATTATTTGTGATGTCAGCTAAAACACATTGTGTTTGTCTATTAGATAAATATCAAATCCCATTTTATGGAAATTTGATTTGAGAAACCAATAAATTCCAAAAAGTAAACATACTTTCTCTTTCCACTGTGCTTCACAGAGGGACAAAGCTTGATTTACGACTGCAAATCCTAGAGTCATTTGTGAGCACTGATTTACTAGCCCAAAATCGTATTGCCTCTAATTTGAGCCAATAAAATGTGTTACAGGGAACAAGACTCTTACGGAGGAGTTTGCAGTGTGCCTGAGGAAGCGAACCATCTTGGTGTCAGAGGCAGGGCAGACGAGGGCCATGTAGCGGTTTCTGAGGGTGCCGTAGATCTTCAGGTGGAAGCCGGACTTGGCTGTTGGAGTTCTGTGCTCCCTCAGGGCCTCCACTCCATAAGCAGACAGGTCAAAGTAGAGGCTGTGTGCACGGATCTCCGGTGTCGGCACCTAAAGTCAGGAAAGGTAAGAACAAATGTGCTACTGTACAGAATTATTTCAGACACAACAAAACATACAAGTCATAAGAATGTGATTAATGTCATACATTATAACATCAGGGGGACATTGAAAATATATATGCAAATGTGCCGTTTGAGAAGAAAAGACACCATCATTGTCTGCAAGTGATAACACTCGAGAGGAGAGGTTCATCGACCAAAAGTTAACATGGAAACAACACATTGAATATATTAAAGGGAAAATTTCAAAATCACTCGCAATCCTGTATAAATCCAGAAATATACTGAATTCCAAGGCCTTGCATTTGATTTACTACTCATTGATTGTTCCCTATTTATCTTACTGTGTGGAATTGTGGGGATCCACCTTAAAACCACCTTAAATTCAATAATAAATCTTCAAAAACGAGCCATACGTATCATCAATAAGGCTGATTACTACGCTCACACAGATCCACTTTTTCTAAATTCTCATGTTATTAAATTTTATGATTTGTTTTATTTTAAAATCATGCAAATTATGTATAAAGCAAAATCAAAAATGCTCCCTGACTCAATACAGAGGTTCTTTCCAATTCAGGAGACTCGTTACAATCTCAGAGGTGTCTGTATTTCACAGTACAAATAGCTAAAAAAGGTATGAAAAGGAGATGTGTCTCCATCACTGGAGTTAAATTCTGGAATGATGCCAACATAAATTTAAAAACATGTCATTCTTTTGTTGTATTTAAGAAAATGGTTTGTAAAGCTATTTTTTGAAGCTTATAAGTGCAATTGACTAGCTGTTAATGTTTCTTTGCTTTTCTATTGTGTCTTTGCCTTTTGTTGTTTCTTTGCTTTTCTATTCTCTTTTTGGTTTTCTGGAGGTCGGTAGCCAAAAATAGAAAGTTGGTACTATAGGATAGGCTTTTATAAGCATTTTGCTTCAGCCTATGCTTTTTCAGTTATTGTTCAACACGTTTTTTTGGTTTTGTATGAAATGTTAATGCTGTGTACAATGTTTTGTTTGGTGTTGTTTTGTGTTGTGTAGCAGAACGAGGGAGCTGCCCTTAATCAACACAGCTGGTAGCCAACCATAATTGGTCCAGCTGTGTATATAAGTGGCAGCTTTCCCTGTGTCTTGCACTTCCCCCATTGCGTCATTTCTGCCCCGGATGTTCTTGCCTCTCAGGTAATGCTGCTGCTGCTGCTTCACTCTAGTTGGTAGTCTTGCTCTCTTGGTATGTTAAAATCATTTGTATTTCCTTGCAGAGCGGCGACTAAATGCCGTGCTCCTGTTTGCGTGATTTAGCATCTCCTGTGTAGGTCTCTCTCTCTACTATGGTTGTTATCCACGCTGGCTGAACACTAGTGTGGTCACGGACAAATGCTGGTGACCGTGCGGGTTTCCTCTCTCCCTCACTCTATGCCTGTGTGAACCTACTAGAAGGTATGCTATTACTTTTGCTGCCTTCTAAGTTTACTTACTTTTAGCTTGGGATACTAATTTAGTTTTGTTTATAGTAGGAAGGCTCATCAGCTGACGGAGTCCCCGGTGGTGTGACGTCAGAACCACCAGCTGATTAAAGCCACCGCTGCTGTTTCGTCTCCTGCTGCTGTTTGCTGCAGTTTGCTTGCTTGCTTGCTTGCTTGCTTGCGCTCCCACTTGCTTGCTTGCTTGCTTGCTCTTCTGCCTTGTCCTCACTGCGGTGCTTGTCTGCTCTGCTGGGGTCCCCTGAAGTCTCGCCCAGTACCCGGCTTGACCCCGATAATAAATGTGGCGATACAGTGCCATTTTCTTTTAATTAATTTAGTTTAACAGTCTTTGGGACCAGTGTTTGTTTAACCTTGTTTATTTCATTTCGGGCAGTGTTTTAAGTGTAGTAGTTACCTGCCCTTTTGTCTTATTTTGCGTGTTTATTATATGACTATTTTTGTAACAATTTGTTTGTTTTGCAGTTGCTGTAGGCCGGTGGTGGTGTTGGTGATTTGGGTGGAGTCCTTCCCTTTTGTGTGCTGTGTGCTTGCCACGTGTGGTTGAGTGTTTAATTATTTTTACGTTAATATCTTTCATTTTTGTAGACTCCCACTCCCTTCACTAGTACCCCTCTGCACCAGTACGCTACAGCTCCTGCCCCTTATTTATTTTGCTCTTTATTTTCATGACTGGTTTTTTAGTATTCTTTTAAAACATTGTGCAATAAAACCTATTTTTATAAAGTATCTGGATTTCACGTCTCTTGCCTTGAGTAAACGAACTTGTGTGTCTTGACTAGAGATATTAAATAATTCTTTGGGTGAAATTCCCGAGGTGGCGTTGTCAGGCAATGTGATTTAACTTTGTATTGGTACAGCCCGTTACTCGACGCTGCGACACTTGGCGTCGTTGGCAGGATTTACTCTACGGCAAAGACGTGTACTCCTTTTACTTACTGTGTTTTCATTGTCTGTCGTTGTTTTTGTTGTGTTTATGCATTAAACATTGTCTGTCTTGTAGGCACCTTGGGCAGCATAAGGAGACGAAACAGCAGTGGTTCCCGGTGGATCTTAGTTCTGGTGAAGGTTTGTGTAACAGATTAGGCTTTTGTAGTTTGGTTGTACACTTGTAAGTCACTACTTTAGTGTAGTGAGTTGTGTTGCAGCTATGGAGGAAGAATTACAGGACCTTAGAGATTTGATTGCCCAGTTACGGGCTGATAATGAGTGTTTGAGACAGGAACAGGTTGGCCCCAGTGTTTTACCGTCTGCCTCTTCTATTCCTAATGCCCCTGTAGCAGAGAGATTAGTGTTTGTACCCCGAGATAGAAAGTGTCCTACCTTCAGAGGTAGAACAGGTATGAGGTTGAGTGAGTGGGTGGAGGAAGTACAGGCGTGTATGAGGGCCCGGCATTTGTCCCGGATTGACCAGGCGTTTTTCCTGTTTGACCACCTGGAGGGTGAAGCGAGAGAGGAGATAAAGTATCGCCCTGGTACAGAGAGAGAGAACCCTGACAGAATATTTGCCATTTTACAGGAGCTTTACGGGTGCTCAGAGTCTTATGTCGCTCTGCAGGAGGCTTTCTTCTCCAGGAGGCAGCAGGAGGGAGAGACTCTTCAGGAGTTCTCCCTCGCTTTGATGGGCCTCATGGAGAAGGTGAAGCAGCGTGCACCCATTCGCATGCCAAATGCTGAAGTTCTTCTGAGAGATCAGTTTGTTGAATATGTGTTGGATGGTTCCCTGCGGCGTGAGTTGAAGCAGTTAGTGCGTAGGCAACCTGACTACACCTTGCTTGAAATCAGGGCAGAGGCAATCCGGTGGGAGCGGGAGGGTTTACCTGGCGGTGCAAGGGGCCGCAGTTATTCAGTCCCCTCAGTGTTTGGTGTCCAGTATGGTGTTCAAGGTGGCCCCCAGTGTGCTGTCTCTTCACCCCCAGTGTTTGAGATGGGTGAGATGAGAAAGATGCTACAGCGTCAGCAAGAGCAGCTCAGTCAATTAACTGAAAGTATTGCTCAGCTGCAGAATTTCCAGCAGCGCAGTCGTCCACCTCGTACTGGCCCCATAATATGCCGGCGCTGCAATCAGCCTGGTCACATTGCAAGGGATTGTGATGGAGTGCGTGCTCCTCTTCGCTCGCAATTTCCTTCGCAACCCCCAACCCATGCTGGTAGGCGACCTCGTTCTGCTTCGGTGTCGGAAAACTAGTGCCCACTGAACTGCAGAGTCACAGTTTGGGTGGGGCTGCTACTGGCTCACAAGATGTCTCGAGTAGCTTAGATGTTACTGAGCTGATTTCTTCTTGTCCCCATTTAGATGTGGACATGGGTGGGGTGAAGGTCCCCAGCTTAGTGGACACTGGTTCCATGGTGTCCACTGTTTCCGAGAGCTTTTTCCGCCAGCATTTTGAGCCTTGGGGTCCGGAGCGCCTCCGATCATGTCACTGGCTGCAGCTCAGAGCTGCTAATGGCTTGGCAATCCCATATATCGGCTACTTGGAGCTTGAGGTACAACTTTGTGGTAAGGTCATGCCCCGTTGTGGAGTGTTGGTTGTAAGGGACCCCCCTGGTGGTGTGCCTGCGCAAGTGCCTGGTGTGTTGGGGATGAATGTGATCCGCAAATGCTACCATGAGCTCTTTGGGCAGCATGGTGTGGCTTTGTTCTCCCAGCCCTGTGTCTTTAAGGCTCCGGGGCCTGTTGTGCAGGCACTGCAGCGGTGCCATCGTGCTACTATTGCAGCCCCAGAGGACAGTTCAGGGAAGGTGAAGGTCAGGGGTAAGAAGGCTTGGCGGATCCCTGGTGGCGTCATGAAGATTGTGGCAGCCACTTGTTCCGCACAGTTTTCAGGTTCCACAGTGTTGTTTGAGCCCCTGGACTCTGGTTTGCCTGCGGGGTTGCTTGCCTCCCCTGCCTTGGTTAAGGTTATCAGGGGCACAGCATACATACCGGTGGTTAATGTAGGGTTTATGGACATCGTGTTGTATCCCCGCACTGTGGTTGGCACATTGGACACAGTTAACGTGGTCAGCCTCCCATCTGGAGTCACTGAGGTGCAAACAGAGACAGCTACCATGTCTTCCCAGACAGTTTCACCCACGGTACCGCAGCAGCTTGAGGGCCTGGACCTGTCGGCTCTTTCAGTTGAGCAACAGGGTCAGGTGAGGTCTCTGTTAAGGCAGTACTCCAGTGTTTTTGCAGCTCATGATGGAGATCTGGGTTGTACCAACCTGATCTCTCATGACATTCCTGTGGTTGATGATGTTCCTGTCAGGCAACGCTATAGGCGTGTTCCACCCTCAGAGTATGAGGCTGTTAAGGAGCACATCAACCAGCTGCTGTCATCACAGGTAATAAGAGAGAGCAGCAGTCCCTATGCATCCCCCATCGTGCTGGTGAGGAAAAAGGATGGTAGTCTGCGCATGTGTGTTGACTACAGGCAACTTAACAGTAAGACCAGAAAAGATGCCTTTCCTCTACCACGCATTGATGAGTCCCTTGATGCTTTGTCTGGTGCCTGCTGGTTCTCTACACTAGATTTGGCCAGTGGTTACAATCAGGTGCCAGTTACAGAGGCAGACCGCTCAAAGACGGCCTTCTGTACACCGTTTGGCCTGTTTGAATGGAACAGAATGCCATTTGGCCTTTGCAACGCCCCCAGTACCTTTCAGAGGTTAATGCAGCGCATCTTTGGTGACCAGCAGTGCCAGTCACTGCTATTGTATCTTGACGACATTGTGGTTTTCTCATCGTCGGTGGAACAACATCTGGACAGGCTGAAGGTGGTGCTTGACCGACTTCAGGCTGAGGGCCTTAAGGCCAAGCTCAGCAAGTGCTCCTTCTTCCAGCGGGAAGTAAATTACTTGGGTCATGTGATTTCTGGTCAGGGTGTCTCCACTGACCCAAGTAAGATAGAAGTTGTAGCCAATTGGGCAGTTCCCACCACAGTCTCTGAGTTGCGGTCATTCCTGGGCTTTGCCAGTTACTACCGGCGTTTTGTGGAGGGTTTCGCAAAACTGGCGGCCCCTCTGCACAAAGCAGTGGCTGAATTTGGTCGCACTCAGGCTGGTAGGAAGTCTGAGCGTGGGGTTATCAGGTGCTGGACGGACGAGTGCCAACAGAGTTTCCAAGCATTGAAAACCAAGCTCACCACTGCCCCTGTGCTGGCTTACGCCGACTTCTCCCTCCCTTTCATTCTGGAGGTCGACGCGAGCCATGGTGGTCTAGGTGCGGTGCTTTCCCAAGAGCAGGCAGGTAAAGTAAGACCAATCGCTTACGCCAGTCGAGGTTTGAGGCCCACTGAGAGGAACATGCAGAACTACAGTTCCATGAAACTCGAGTTCTTGGCCCTTAAGCTGGGCCATGACCGAAAAATTCAGGGAGTACTTGCTGGGTCACAAATGTGTTGTCTATACAGACAACAATCCCCTAAGCCACTTGTCCTCGGCCAAACTGGGTGCTACTGAGCAGCGATGGGCTGCCCAGCTTGCATCGTTTGACTTTGACATCAGGTACCGGTCAGGGAGGTGTAACCAAAATGCTGATGCTCTCTCTCGTCAGCACCCCCCTGGTCCCCAGACTGTGGAAGCAATGCTTCCTGGCACTGCTATGCCCCAGTCCTTGCAGCAAGCTTTAGGGTTGAAGTTTGACGTAAGTACAGCTGCTATTGTAGCCTTACCACAACATACCCCCCCTGAGATGTGTGCCCTTCAACAGGCTGACCCTGTCATCCAGACTGTGCTGGCATTTTGGAGGCAGAAGCAGCGCCCTCGACAGGAGGAGCGAGCCCAGGTATCCCGGCCTGCATTGGCTCTGTTGCGGCAGTGGGACCGGTTGGTTGAGAAGGATGGTATCCTTTACCGCCAGGTGTTACGGTCGGACGGTGCTGAAGCTGTGCTTCAGCTGTTGTTGCCGGGTGCAATGGTAAGTGAGGTGTTGACCAAGGTCCACCAGGAGCATGGGCATCAGGGAGTAGAGCGGACACTGGCGCTCCTCCGGTCTCGGTGCTACTGGTCTGGCATGTCCTCTGACGTGGCCAAATGGTGCCAAAAGTGCGAGAGATGCCAGGTTGCTAAGGATGTTCACCCAACAGCTCACAGCTACATGGGACATCTTTTAGCATCACGCCCCAACGAAATCCTGGCCATTGACTACACCACTCTAGAGCCTGCACAAAATGGTGTGGAAAACGTCTTGGTGATGACAGATGTCTTTAGTAAGTACACAATAGCTGTCCCTAGCAGAGACCAGCGTGCCCCCACAGTGGCTAAGATCCTTGTGTCAGAGTGGTTTTATAAGTTTGGAGTTCCTGCTCGCTTACATTCTGACCAAGGCCGTAACTTTGAGAGCTTGCTTATCCAGCAAGTTTGCAGTCTGTACGGTGTTGTGAAAACGCGTACCACCCCTTACCATCCAGCTGGGAATGGACAGTGTGAGCGGTTTAACCGCACCCTCCATAACCTGCTACGCACATTGCCGGTGTCTCGGAAGAGAGACTGGAACTCGTGCCTGCCTCAGGTATTGTACTGTTACAACACAACTCCCCATCAGGCTACTGGAGAGTCTCCCTTCTTCCTGATGTTTGGCCAGGAACCCAGGTTGCCCGTAGACTTCCTGTTGGGTAGAGTTGAGAGACCTGTTGGCGGCACGGTTCACGAGTGGGTCCAGGAGCACCAGGCTCGGCTGCAGATGGCATTTGAAGGCGCAAGGGAGCGCTTACAGTATGCAGCAGACCGAAGGAAGCACTACCATGACCAACGTGTCAAAGACCTGCCACTGAGGGAGGGTCAAGTGGTGTTCCTGCGTGACTTCACTGCTAGGGGGCCACACAAGACCCGGGACCGGTGGAGTTCAGTAAGGTATGAGGTGTTGAGGGCACCGGCGGAAGGTGGCTCTGTGTATACCATTGCGCCAGTGGAGGACCTAACTAAGGTCAAACGGGTTCACCGCACCATGCTGAAGGCCGTGGTTGGCATGGACTTGCCTGGTTATGCCTCTCCTGCTCCTTCGTCCTCGGAAGGGCCCCCTTCTGAGGATAGCTGCTCCTTCGAGTATGATCTGGTAGTTCTTGGGCAACAGCCCTTTGTGGGTTCTTCTGCCCCACCCCCCACCAGACCAACTGACCCAGTTTCTTCTGAGGGTGGCGTGACAGTGACCTCCTCTGCAGGAGAATCCTCATCTCTGGCTCCACTTAGTGGAGCATCCACCTCTGGGGTTGTTTCCCGAGCCGGTCGTGCCAGTCCTGGCCAGGAGGCGCCACGCCGGACGGCACGGTCAACCGCTGGGTGTCACCCTAATGTTCACCACCTCCCACGTTCAGTCGGAGAAGTGGGAGCCGCTGCTCCTTCTGCTTTGGTGTCCAACTTAGTTCAGGCCATCTTTAGACCTTGGAGCTAGTCTGCTCTCGGTTTGTTCATCGTCGGGACGACGATGCAGAAAGGGGGGGTAGAATGTAGCAGAACGAGGGAGCTGCCCTTAATCAACACAGCTGGTAGCCAACCATAATTGGTCCAGCTGTGTATATAAGTGGCAGCTTTCCCTGTGTCTTGCACTTCCCCCATTGCGTCATTTCTGCCCCGGATGTTCTTGCCTCTCAGGTAATGCTGCTGCTGCTGCTTCACTCTAGTTGGTAGTCTTGCTCTCTTGGTATGTTAAAATCATTTGTATTTCCTTGCAGAGCGGCGACTAAATGCCGTGCTCCTGTTTGCGTGATTTAGCATCTCCTGTGTAGGTCTCTCTCTCTACTATGGTTGTTATCCACGCTGGCTGAACACTAGTGTGGTCACGGACAAATGCTGGTGACCGTGCGGGTTTCCTCTCTCCCTCACTCTATGCCTGTGTGAACCTACTAGAAGGTATGCTATTACTTTTGCTGCCTTCTAAGTTTACTTACTTTTAGCTTGGGATACTAATTTAGTTTTGTTTATAGTAGGAAGGCTCATCAGCTGACGGAGTCCCCGGTGGTGTGACGTCAGAACCACCAGCTGATTAAAGCCACCGCTGCTGTTTCGTCTCCTGCTGCTGTTTGCTGCAGTTTGCTTGCTTGCTTGCTTGCTTGCTTGCGCTCCCACTTGCTTGCTTGCTTGCTTGCTCTTCTGCCTTGTCCTCACTGCGGTGCTTGTCTGCTCTGCTGGGGTCCCCTGAAGTCTCGCCCAGTACCCGGCTTGACCCCGATAATAAATGTGGCGATACAGTGCCATTTTCTTTTAATTAATTTAGTTTAACAGTCTTTGGGACCAGTGTTTGTTTAACCTTGTTTATTTCATTTCGGGCAGTGTTTTAAGTGTAGTAGTTACCTGCCCTTTTGTCTTATTTTGCGTGTTTATTATATGACTATTTTTGTAACAATTTGTTTGTTTTGCAGTTGCTGTAGGCCGGTGGTGGTGTTGGTGATTTGGGTGGAGTCCTTCCCTTTTGTGTGCTGTGTGCTTGCCACGTGTGGTTGAGTGTTTAATTATTTTTACGTTAATATCTTTCATTTTTGTAGACTCCCACTCCCTTCACTAGTACCCCTCTGCACCAGTACGCTACAGCTCCTGCCCCTTATTTATTTTGCTCTTTATTTTCATGACTGGTTTTTTAGTATTCTTTTAAAACATTGTGCAATAAAACCTATTTTTATAAAGTATCTGGATTTCACGTCTCTTGCCTTGAGTAAACGAACTTGTGTGTCTTGACTAGAGATATTAAATAATTCTTTGGGTGAAATTCCCGAGGTGGCGTTGTCAGGCAATGTGATTTAACTTTGTATTGGTACAGCCCGTTACTCGACGCTGCGACACTTGCAATGACTGAATAAACTTCATTCAAAAAAAAAAAAAAAAAAAGGTTCAGCTGCAGTGACTAACAATTCTCCTTCAAGACAAATTGATCAATATTATGTTTAAGGACAGAAGGCAGACAAGCGAGATCAAACAGTATTTCATGCAGCCAAGGACAATAGTGAGGGAGCAGAACAGCAGGCAGTAGTGGGGACAGTAGGAAGGACCAGGTCACATCCTGGGAGGAAAATTCAATCACTACAGGAAGAGCCAGACACAACAGTGGCCAATAAAAGGCAGCCACACAGCCACCAAAGAGGACGTGAGATGAATGGTTATGGTGACATAAAACTACAGGACAGCCTGAGCCTCTGCTCACATATTAGTCAGATATTAGCCTGGAGGCCTTTCACCTCAACCTGTTTATTTCCTCCACCAAATGAATCCTCTCCGTTTCAGTGTACATAATCTAATATTAAATATGATCTGATATAAAGAGCAAATTGTCATTCACATGAGTCAGCCTGTATGAGTCACACAATTAACAACATTGGTTAATGTCTGGCAATGTGCACAGGATCAGGAGTACACAACTGCTGTAAAAAACATTTGTTGGTATTTGGGTGTGTTGCTGGATGCTGATTTGACTGATCCATACTTCTATTTATTTCATTTGTTATAGTGTTGTATCATATCCTATTCTGCAGCTAATATAAACACATTTGAGGGGGAAAAGAGTTAAATCAATGTTAGAGCATTTTCACAAGTTATTACTTAGAAAGTGTTGCATAATTATAAGCTTATTGAGTCATTTGAGAATCTGTTGGAGACATGACTAAGTCATATCAGGGAACTATCCGTCTCCTTAATGAAAAGTAACCATGTTAAAAACACTGCAACTGATGTTCTGATTTATTAATTCATATTCAACGAGCTAGGAGTGGGTTATGAGTCTGTCCAGGCGGCATAATTGATCAAAGGTTTAACGTTGTGGTTGTCTGCCTCCATCAGAATACCAGCTGTTATTAGCAAGTTCAGTCTCTTGATTGAAACAGATAAAAGGATCAATAATGATGATTGTATTCAGCTGTTTTTAGAGAACCTGCATAGCTGTTTGCTAAGATTACAGTATAAGATACAGTATAAGTTCAGCATCCGTCAAACAGAATCCTGGTGATATGTAACTCAGTTTGCATGTGGCAAAATGCTTTGTAGTCTGGTGTGTATCTGGGTTTAATTCTGTCATCCTATTAAGTAAAATCTGTTGTCCTTTGACTGCCAGCACACATCGGCAGCTTTATATCAGTTGTTTTCCCGCAAATGTCTCACTTTGCATGCTACTTGCCTAATTTTTAAAATGTTTCCGAGGCGTCTGGTTTTTCCTCTGCAAGCTTTAAATGATCTTTTTGTACAGTTTGTTAATCTAGTAACACTTAGGCTATAACCTGATATAACCCAGGCTATAACACAGAGATGTTCATTAATATGCACTTTCCTTAAGAATCCATTCACCCACACATTAGTTTTTGCTCATCTGAATTCAGGTTGTGGGGGTAGCAGCCTAGAGAAGCTGAGCCCTCTCCCTAGCCAGCTCCCCCAGCTCCTATGGGAGGAAACGGAGGCATTCCCAAGTCAGCAGAAAGATTTAATTTCTTCTGCATGTCCTGGTACTGCATATGCCTGAACAACCTCCCCAGGGAAGCGTCAAGGAGGCATCCTAACCAGACATGTAAACCACCTCAGACGACTCCTCTTGACATGAAAGAGCAGCGACTCCACTCCAAGAACCTCATGGAAGACTGAACTTTTATTGTAATGGAGAGTCCATAACCGTGCAGAGGGAATTCATTTCAGCATCATTTTTATGATAACTACCCACAGTTTGTGACTGTACATGGGGGTAGGATTATTGATCATCTGATAATCAGAGAGCCTTTTCTTCTGAGTCAGCTTTTTCTTCACCACACAGACTGTTACAGTCAACATTATTGCAGTCGTCACACTGATCCACCTTTATCCCCGCTTGCATTTCCTGTGCTCACTCCTGGGGAACCGCCTCACATCCAACCCAGAAAGAGCATTCCACCCTTTGGTTATTGGAACAAACTGCCTGGTCCTTGTTACGACCCAGCTCGATCAGGGGCAGGGAGTCGCAACAAAAGGAATTGTGACAAGATGTAAAATGTGAAACACAGGAGTTCATTGTAAAGTTAAAAAAAGCACACAGTGGGTAAGGTAGATGAACAGAGTTGGGGGTCGAGATGCTAATCAACACAAAAAAACATCAAAAAGTCTCTATCTAGGGCTGCTGGGTGGCACAGTTGTTAAAGCAAGCGGCCCCTGTACTGAGGCTCCAGTCCTCCTGCAGCAGTCGCAGGTTTGATTCCCGGCCTACGGGCCCGTTTGCTGCATGTCGTCCCCATTCTCTCCCTCTATCCCCTTCCTGTCTACACCTTGAATAAAAGCCACCAGAGCTGCAAAAAAAATCTTTTAAAAAAAGAAGTCCCCATCTGGAAATAAAAAAGCCAGGGACCTGAAGTGACTGGTCTTCTTAATAGAAAAAAGGGGAGCAGCAACATGAACTAAGCACAAATGGAACTTCCAAAAGATGTTCAGTTACAAAAAGGCATTTACTA
This sequence comes from Cololabis saira, assembly GCF_033807715.1. NCBI lineage: Eukaryota > Metazoa > Chordata > Actinopteri > Beloniformes > Belonidae > Cololabis > Cololabis saira. Next base: position 39,969,071 of record NC_084591.1, on the reverse strand, counting down.
TTTACCAAAACAAAATCATATCCAAACTCCGGGCTAAAGACTATCAATACTAACCTAAAAGGCCACGCCACATAAAATAGACGTTAATAAAACAACAAAGCTATAAACTAAGTACTGTCTAATACATCTAACAATTAATACAATTACCCACACAGTCAAAACTCACTCAATCAAGTCACACGTTTGAGGCAATTTGTGTGAACAGTTGCCTCCCAAATGAAGGCTGAGTGTGTCTTTTATGTCTTGGGTCTATGGATGTGGAACGGTGATTGGATGGGCTACAATGGGGAAGGCAGAGATGAAGGTATGTGAACCTGGGCCAATCCCCTCCAAGCAGCGGCAATCAGGGTGTCATGAAGGAAAACAAGAATTAGCTGGGCTTAATAGAGGGAGCCGTAACACTCCTCCTAACTAGTGGGCCACAATCTCAGTGTTCTAGTCCAGAGACATTGGCCCTAGTGTCCATGCAATGTTGCTGATGTGTGTCAACCAGGACAGTCCCCACAACAGCAAGAGCCTTAAGGAACTCAGGGTGGAGTGCATCTGTCCTGGAGTCTCGCCACTGTGAAGGTTTTTGACATCCTCATCAACTGCAGCTCACGTAATGGGCAAGCCCATCCCAAACCGAGGGCGGAGTACGCTAGGCCCACTGGTACCTGTCAGCTGTCTCTGGAACCCAACAAAGCAACCAAGCTCAACAGGACTTCTTCTTCAGCTTTAAAACATTACTCACGGGCTGTTTAAGAATTGCTGTTGTGGCAGGTCCTGACCACCTTGCAGCCATGACTACCAAACGCCACCTCTACAATGGAGGCGCAGAACATGGCCCATTCACACGGCGGCCCCCTGCCCCCCTGGAGGCAGCTGAAATTCTGTCAGAAGTGAGATCTGAAGATCTTTCTCACAGGTTCTCCTGCCAGACGCTCCCAGCCAACCTTCAGATCTCTATGGTAACTTTCCCTGGCATGTGATCACACTCACCACCAAGTGGGGATCAGATGACAATTCAGCTCTTCTCTTCACCTGAGTGTCCAGAGCATACAACCCGTGGGCTAGGGTATCCTGATGCCAATTGCACTTAGGGGTAATCTTTTGTTCATCATGAACCGAATGTAACTAGCACAGAATTCTGCCAAGAGAACACCACTTGAATTCAGACAGGAGAAGCCTTTTACCCAAATCATGACCCCCCCAGGTAATACCACCCCTACCCACATAAGTGCTCAAGTCCCCTTTACAAACACGGATACAATATTCAAACTTCAAAAAAGAGCAATAAGATTGTAAATAATGCGGCCTTTAGAGAATCAACAAACCCACTCTTCATCAAACTGAGAACACTCAAATTTAAGGATCTGGTCGACTTCAAAACTTTACAAATCATGCACAAAGCAAATCATCATCAGTTGCCACAAGACATCCAGAAGTTGTTTCAAATAAAAGAAAATAAACATAATCCCAGGGGAATATGTAATTTTAAATAACAACATGTACGAACAAACATCAAAACCCATTGTGTATCAGTGAAGGGAGTCAAATTGTGGAACAACTGTAAAGATGAAATGAAATCATGCAAATCACTAAGTAAGTTTAAACAATTCTTTAAAAACACTACTCTGTATGGATACAAAACGAAAATGGACACATGAACTGACAGCCAGTGACCAAAGTGCCTTGCTCAGCTGAACCACTTTTTCTTTTCTTTTATGCTTTTCTTTTTGAAGTTGTGTGAAATGAAGAAATGGTAAAAACAGAACATTAGAAGGGGTAGGACTAGAAAAGTTTTTTGAAACTTCATCCTACACCCTTTCAAACAGGAAATATTTATTTACATATAGATTTGTCTCTTTAATTTGCTTTGTTTTGCTTATGGTTTTCTTTGTTGTTCTTTGTTTTGTTTTTTTGGTATATACATTTTATGTATTCTGATTATTTTGTTTTTGTTTTAACTTGTTTGAATAAATAAATAAATGAAATGAAGTGCTCAAGTCCCCTTTAACCCCCGATGGACAAACACATATAGAAACAGTGCGTGTGTTTCCTGACCTGTCTCTGGTCTAATCTCTCTATGGTGGCGTTAGCGCCGTAGGCGTGGCAGGACTCCACAGTATAGTCGGAGCTGATTCCCAAAACAGAGCAGGAGTCACCACATGACCCATCAGCCACCACAATCACACGTGGCCAGTCGCTGTGTGGAATCCGATGCAGGTATTCCTCTGTAAACTAAACCAAAAAGAGAAAGTAGAGTTTAAAAGAATTTAGTTCACAGCTAGTTTGGAAAATGTATACATTTCTCACTTTATTCGAGTTGAGGATCCACTGGCATATTCTTTAAAATGTAGTTTAATTAAACAGGTTAATTTAATTAGTTAATTAAAAATGTTTCTTATTAAGCACTACCATATCTATTTATGCTAACAAATGAAAGCTAGTTAAACAATTTGCCAGTTGCTGAAACTGCAATGGTCAACTTTTTAAATAGTTTTCTTGTCATTTTCTACTTGTCTCATAATTTTTCCAGAGTTAAAAAAAAAAAGATGTCTCTTTTTCCTGGTAGTTGACACTTTCATGTTAAGATGTGTAAAATAGCAAATAGTCATGTATTAGAAGCTGAAACGAGATAATATATGGTATGGGTGGGAGAACAAAAGAAGACGGTGAACTATTAACATACTGAGGTAATGATTGACTCATTTTCTTTTTATTAACTATGCAAAATATTGCACAAGCTCTCCAGGTGGAGTTTAAATATCTTGATTAAAATACAACTGATGATATTTCCATCTCAAAAATAAATAGTTACACTTACCCGATTTAGTTTAATTTTGCTGTTTGCTGTACTGGCCCAGCAGATATGATGTTACTTCTCCAACCACATATTAGTCTACAGTGGGTGGAGTGTAATCTAATATACCAGTATAACCTATATATAACTTCTACTGGTTTTGTCTGTCTTCACAACTCAACATCTCTCGGAGAGATTTATTACTTTGCTGCGTTGAATGCAACGCTGTTGCTTCTCATCAGCTTCTTGCCTGTGCAGAAGAAAGCCAACCAGATCAAGTTGGGAGACAGCCTGGCAGGCTGGGAGAGGGAACAAAAGGCTTGTACAGGGATTAGTATGGGTTATATCAAGAGATATGGCTCTTATCCATGTAGATAACATAGACTGGGTAATTTTGAAGAATCATTTGCATTATCAGACCTCTGATATTGCCTGATATTGCCTATTGCCAGGCTTGGAGTGTGAAAGTATCAAGTAAGTATTAAGTCCTGTGTTTAATATTTTTTTTTTTTATCAAAGTCTTTTTATTAGTTTTTTATCATTAAAACAGGACTGTACAGTCAAACAGAAAAGAGAAACAAAAACAAGAAAAATAACCCCCAAAAACCAGACAAAAAAAAAAAGAAATTAAATAACATATTGCCAGATAACCATCAGACACAGGGCCAACACAAATGAATATGAATGAAGACTCCTACATTATATTATCATCATCCATACCCTCCACAAAGTTCAGGAAAGGCTGCCAGATCCTATAACTGTGTTTAATATGTTTAATAGAAACAACATAACAAACTTGACTCAGACGAAATAAAACAGAACTTTGCTGTAATCAAAGACACTGCTGACCTTTTCTTCTGTTTTACAAAGGTTGATGAGTCATTGGACAGCAGGGAGGACAACAGCTAGGAGGAAAGAAAAGCTGCTGGCCAAAGCCAGGGAACAGTATAATCTAAGACACACGTTTCATTAAGTTAATTTTAAGTTTAAGTTAAGTTTAGTAAGAACGTAGAAGAGAGACCTTTAAAACTATAATGAAACCCAGCAGAACAGTAATAAAACAAAGTCCCAAGTTTCCACCCATGACACAGATATTCACTGAACATTTAATCGTTGTTAACAGTCTGGACACTGACGGTCTCTCAGAAATAGTTCTAAGCTTTTCTTCCCAATAGCTTGTTTCATTGTCCTCAGTTGAGGTCCAGCTGGAGGCCACAGGGGTTGTTATGAAGCACACGGTGGAGGCTATTATAATAACATAACACCCTTTATAATTGTACAAGGATAACATGTGTTGTTTTATCATCACAAACTAATCAAGATTGTGATGTAGCTGTGCAGAGTTATAACATCATGTGCCAAAACACATTGTAGCATTTGGCACGGGGATCCTCAAATGAGTAATTCTGTGAGGAAAAATAAATCCTTTGAAATCAAAATAGGATTACATTAAAACCAGTTTTAGTTTGATGCTGTAATATGTTTGGGTGGGGATTTATTTACTGTAATTCTGTCTTTTACTTTCCAATGACCTAAAAACTGTAGAAGGGATTCTCTTCAGATTTGAGGTCAGTTTATGTAACAGGTTGTTTCAACTGAACAGCTGCTTTCAGTTTGGCCTTGTTGTGTTATGTGATGAGAAGATTTGGAAGCTTCATAGAGGAGTGTCTTTAGAGTGAGACTGAACAAACTGATTCATGTAACCTTTTAACAAATACGAGGCTAAAAACCTCCAACCTACTGACATTTACAATTTTCTTTGGTGAGAAAAGCATGTTCCCTGTGATTCAGGGTACTGTACTTCCAGTTAATGGATCATGATGAGAGTGTCATGAAAATCCGAGCAATAGCATTGACTTTGTCCAGACTCACTCAAGAGCCCGAGGAGACAAAGCTTGCATGGGGACAGAAGTCTATGTCAGCATTACTGCTGATAGATTCCTGTTGGAGTGGAAGCACAGACCCCTGTCTTTTCTCTGGCCACCGTCACCGTGGGAGGATCATGTTCTGACTGCCAAAAAGGTACAATCAATACCAGATAATGTAGCGTGGGTCTCTCTCTTCTTTCTATAAAGTCGTGCATATTATTTACAGAACAGTGGTGCCTTTGTATTGAGCTGTGAGAACGAGGAAACTGAAGTGGCATAACATTGGATTTCTTGCATATTTTGCCAAAGTCTGCTACCAAGATCATTTTAAATGTCTAGCTGTCCAAAATTATAGGCTGTAAATAAATACTGAAATGCCTTAATTTTTTTTCTTCTTCTGAGAATTTGCAACAATGATTATAGTGGCTAATGTAACTTTGCACTTTTCTCATTTGAGGATTTTGAAATTAGTTATTAATGTTGAATTGATGTTGAGTAATTCAACATGATTATAAGAAGCCCTTTATTATAAGAAGCACTTTGAACGCATAGTTTCACAACTGTAACACTTGAACCTGAAGATTTTTTTTTTTTTTTTTTGTACAACTAAACCTTTTTGAGAACATGATTTGATATATGATTTAATATAACAGTGTAATTGATTGGTAATAAGTCATAGGGAATTAGAAAATTTAACATTTATGCAGACAGCGTATGAATGTAATAAGATCATATCTGGCCTGTCCATAGGTCAGTTTTCTTTTTGTTTTTTTGTTGGCTGATACCATAAGAATCCATCAACTGGAGCCGTTCCTGCCAGACCGGGTCCAAGACTTCAGATCCCAAGATCAGGAAATTCCCAGTGTGAACTGGGTGGCGAGCCAGACCAACCTATTGATGCTGAACTCTGAAGAATTCTTGACCCCCCCCCCTTCCTCACAGAGCGTGTGGTAGGACAAAAAGGTAGACACAGAATACACTGACCCCGATCAGAGAAGGGCCCCAATGCCAGGAGGATTCACTTTGGGTACAAGGGTTTAATTTTGCTTTATTTTTGGTTTATTTTTGTTGTTATTTTCCATACATTGTTTTTCTAACAAGTTATTGTATTGTTTACTGTCCTGTCAACCTGAAATAATAAGTGGCCACAAAAAACATTGTTGTCTGTCATTATTGATGTTCAACATCAGGGGCGAAAATCCCGGGGGGGACAGGGGGGACAAGTCCCCCCCATTAGTAAAGCTGTCCCCCCCTAGAATAATTTGACACAGAATTAATAATTTTGGAACAATGCAGTAGTATTTAGTAGTGATGCACCAAAATGAAAATTTGTGGCCGAAACCGAAATCGAAAATAATAATAAACAGTAAAATCTCATTACACTTAAAACAAGAGTCATCACCAGAAAAATAACTTGTTATTTGACAATTTTCACCTGTTTCAAGTACATTTTAACTTGAAATAAGTAGAAAAATCTGCCAGTGCGACAAGATTTATCTTATAAGCAAAACAATCTTGTTCCACTGGCAGATTTTTCTACTTATTTTAAGTGAAAATCTACTTGAAACAGGTGAAAATTGTTGTTTTTTTCCAGTGAAGAGTCTTGTTTTAAGTGTAATGAGATTTTTTTTAACTAAAAATGAGACATTTTAACTAGAAATAAGACAAATATTCTTGTTAAGATTTTGGGTTTTTGCAGTGTATTATGTCAGATGTGCAGTATTATTGCCACCTTCCACCTAATACCATTGTTTTGTATTACTCTAAGAAAGGTCTTCTGCCTGTTTGCGAGATAGAGATGAAAATGTCAAAATGCTGTATTAAAGGAAGGCTAAAACTTTTATTCCTTGTCCCCCACTGGATTTATTCTCTAAAATGTTACTGTTTATTGTCCCCCCCAACTATGAAACGGGATTTTCGCCCCTGTTCAACATACTGACTCTTAAAAACTTCGTGTCTTCTGATACTGGTCCAGTTATTTAAATTGATCATTATTTACCTGTGCTCTGTTGCTACTTCGTGACAAGGGTTACATAACTTTTAACCCAGGACTCACCTTGGTCCCCAGCCGCACTTGGACGTCCACCCTGTGTTTCTTCTGCTCGAGTATGCTCAGCAGGTACTCCTGAAAGACGCCGATCCTGGTGAAGAAATGCTCGTTGTGCCAGCAGCCCTCCATGTTATCAAAGTCCACTCCGAGTCCCAGCAGGAACCTGACGCTGCGGGGGTCCAGGCTGATCTGCTGGGGCCGGCAGAGCAGCGCGGCTCGGCTCCTCTCGTCCAGCAGCGTCAGCTTCAGCACCTTCCCCGAGCGGACAGCGACCAGCGCGGCCGCCAGCCCCGCCGGACCCGAGCCCACCACCAGCACCGACATGCTGGCCCGCCACTGCCTGAAGCCGTCCAGGCTCACCTTCACCAGCACGTACAGGGCCACGGCCACCAGCGTGCTGACAGCGGTGTCGTAGGCGAGAGCGGGATACTTTTCCTCCGCGTCTTCCTGCATCCCTCCAACTCTAGCTCCAGCTCCGCCCGGCTGCAGCGCTTCCATCGCTGCGGTGCGAGGGTTAGGAAGTGCGCACCTGCCGGTGGCAGGGGCAGCCGGATCCGTCGTCGTTATTTATCCAATCGTTCTCTCATCATTGACACATTTTATTTTAAAAAAAAAAGAGGCTTTGCATCCGTGCACACATGCCTGACCTGCAGCGACTTGCCACACGCGTCCTCTCTGCTCCCAGCTGCGAGTTGAGTCGTTGCAGAAAGACTGGCTCCCTCCTTCCCTCCCTCTGGAAGGGAATAAAGCCTGAATTATGGTTCTGCGTTAAATCGACGCAGCGCCTACGCCGTAGCGTACGGCGTAGGCGCTGCGTTGGTGTAACGCGGAATCATAAATCAGCCTTAAGATATGGTCTAGGGCAGTGGTTCCCAAACTTTCTGTGCCCAAGGCACACCAACGGACAAATAAAAATTTCAAGGCACACCTATTGTGCAAAATAGCCTTATAACACGTGTTATCACTAATATCATCTGTTTATTATTTACTAATGCCAAATAAGATATGACAAAGACAACTATTCTACTCATGAAATATTTATTAACAAAATACTTCACAAAAATATTTAAACTTTATCAAATTGGGCTTCATCAAACACACCCATTTCAGGAGGATTTTTTAAAATAGTTTTTAGATAAAGAGTTTGCCTCTGTATTATGGAATGAGTGCATTCAAAGTAGTATATAGTAAATTAAAATTATTATTTTTGTCTAGTTGTATACTATATGGCAGTAGGCTATGGTTGTCACAAAATCCCACGGCACACTTGGACTTGCCTCAAGGCACACCAGTGTGCCGCGGCACACAGTTTGGGAACCACTGGTCTAGGGACAGTGAATAAAAAAACGAATAGTTTAACACGTATACACTGTATAATACATAAAATGATTATGAATCAGTCATTTGCCTATTTTTTAATAACATTTGGAAACAAACGTCCTTTGAGCTCGTTTCTAAAATCCAATGAACACAATTGTTTTCACCAGAGGACATTTATCTGCTGGTGCTAAAAGGCCAGAGTTCCATCTGTCTCCTCTATCACAACTACATTTAGAAACTCAGGGTTTGACACGCAGTCCTGAACAAACAATATTATTACCTCTTATTTAAAATATATTTTTAAAATGTACAAATCCATATATTTTGCAGTAACATGTATTTTTCAGCTTGCCAATATTTATTTTACAAAAGTAAAGCCAATGGTGAGGTGGGGTCGTGGGGGGTGCATGTGTAGGCGCTTGAAAGGGCTGTTTCCAGTCCAAATTAATAAGTCTCACTCTGTTAAGGAAAAATTTAAGTTTACCCCAAAGTAGGTATGATGTGTGTCTGCTGAAATGCTGTGTTTTCTCCAAACATATCACTGGGCATTTAACAAATGAATGTTTGTTTGTTTTTTTCCAGATGCAGTTTTGTGAACCTCAGTCATGTTTCTATGTCCCTTTATGCAGCTTTCTCTTGGCAACTCTTCCGAGCAAACTTGTTTTTCTAATTGTGTTGTAATGAACTTGGATATTTTCCAAACTCAGCAAGGCCTGTTGGGTCTGAAATGTGGTGCTTCAGCTTTGTTTGTTGTTGCATTTTTCTGAGCATGGCATGGTCTAATCTGGGTTGACTTTGCTAGGGAAGACTGGTAACTAATTTAAATGCTTTCCACTTAGAACAGTTTTACTAACTGTGTAATGGTGAACTTCAAATTATTTGAAATGGTTGGATATTCTTTACCAAAATGAGATCTAGCAACAAATTACTTCTTAGATCACTGCTTATGTCTTTGCCTCTTACACAGCTGAATGCTCCAGATCTGCAAACTGTCAAAAAGGCTTGTTTGACCTGCTTACCTGCTGAAGATCAATTCATCAAGGACTAATGATTAACAGCACCTGGCTGTAATTTTCCCTCTTCAATCTAATGGAAGTGAATGGAATGCTGGGTAAGAGGCTGCCCATTGTTTTATTTCTTTTTAGCTTAAGTTTTCTTAAATAAATGTAGTCTCAATTGAAATATTTATACACTGTTGTGTGTGTGAGGTTGCATTTCTCTACTAAAATTATGTGGCAGAAGGATTTTCTTTAACCATTACTTTTCTCCTGTTATTTTAGATTATTTTCCCCCCACAGGCAAAAGACTATTCAAGAAGACCCCTTCAGATCTCTTCACACAAACCTTACTGAGGATAATGTAAGCAATGAATACATTTTGAGAGAAAATAATGGTTCATTTTCAAATGAATGGAATTTGGTCTCACTTTCTGCATCATTTTGCTTCGATCTGCTCCTGCTGAGTGACCTCAGTGCACCACATTCATTACACTCATTTTAACTAATGCGCTGACCTTTAAGCTCTGCTTATAAAGTCTACACTTGAGGATAGTATTGAGAATAGATTATTCAAGTCACTGTGAAAATAAGAAAAGCTTTACTGTGGTATATTTGAATCTGTTTTTAAGAAAAATGACAGAAAAGGCAGTGCTTGTATATATTTAAATGAATTTACAATGCCAATGATCCAAATATAAACTGAAGGGAGAAAGGCAATGGACAAACATGCACAGGGGGAGGAGGAGAGACACGCTGGTGTGACACATTATACCTCCAGCATCTTGGTTTCCACCTTTACTCAGGTTCCAGGAGCCAGTTGACGAGAAAACAAATGAAGCTCGGATTACAGCTTTATAAAATAAAACCCTAAATATTTCCAATGAAATTAAAGTGATGGCCTGGAAATTAAATGATGACCTGCAATGTAACTTAATATGCTAATGTTCCCTTTATTGAACTAAACAATTGCCTTTAACTGAATGCAATGTAAGAGATAAGACATAAGAGACATATACTTATCTAAATGTGTATTTGGTGAAGTACTTCCTATACACTTGCTTAAGTCACCTTGATGTACTTTCAGCCACATATGTTTCACAGAATAATACTAACAAAAACAGTTTTGCTTTGATTTTCACATTAGCATGCAAATATATGCATCTACACAGGAAATGTGGTAAATAATCCTTCCACAGTTACTGGGGTTTTGAATGCACTAATTGCACCGAGGGTATCTCTGACGCATGACGAGTGTTACATTTAAACAAAAAGAGGTTGTTTCTTTTACTGCAGGTTTCCCACATCTTATAGCCAGTAATGTGGCTGCATATAATGGACACAAACTCTCTTTGTTAGTCTCTTCTGACGAGACCATCTAGTCAGCTGTTCTTTTCTCCCCTATACTGTAACAATGTTATAACATTAAGGGAAAATAATTTGATACATGACAAAATTCACCAGAAACACAGATATTCTGATACACAGGTTTTTGGTTTACGCCGTCAAAGGTCAGTATGTAGCAATATCATAGGTTGTCAAGTAGGGAATTTGTTTTAAACATTTATATAGACAGTCAAAATTTAATTCTGTTTCCATTTATACAAATGTCTTAGCAACTGTCGTGTACAACTTCCCCACTGTTATACAATTCACAACACCCCTGGGGTATGAAACAACACAGAATTCTCTTCCTACTTTACAGTGAACTGCAAACACTTTCTATTGGACCATTATTTCAAAGCCTTGGCAAACATCCCTCCTGAAGGTGACGCATCAGATTAGACTGGACAAATGCCAAAATATTTAGCTCACTCTAACACAAGGATGTGTTGGTTAATGCCTCTGGGAATGGATAAACGTACTGACTTCTACAAGGTTGTGCACTTATGTTCAATGCAACTCTCCTGCAGCTGGTTAAAGGAAATTCTTGGCTCTGCTGTGGTTTAGATTCCAGATTAGCTCCTGAAAGCCAGAAAATCCAGCATGTTTTAAGTATCCTTGTAGTGCCAACCTGACAAGATGTTCCAAATAATGACGCGTTTAGAGCCAGCAGACTGAAACTGTAGTGACGTGGGCAACAGGAACACGCTATCACCTCACAGAGCAGATTAGATCACCATGGTTACTCAGTGTAATAAGGTCATACTGTAAAGCTGGATACTGATTTCTTAATAATCTACTTTCATCTTATTAATATATTACTCATGAATTTTCAGGCAGCAAAGCAGCCAATAAAACATTTACTGAAGCATGCTGTGATGCGAATCCATTACCGTCCTTGCAGACATCCATTTTTTATATAATGACCAAGCAAGCTTTGCTGACTAAATATAGTCTCATTCAGCTGTCCAGTGAAAATCTCAGCAATTATAGAACACAATTGATCTCAGAAGGGAAAATTAGTGGTTTACACTGCAAAAAACTTAATCTGACAGCTAGCATCAAAATACTACTGTACGCTCAATTTTCATGTGTAATATTTCAAGTGTAATACTTCCTCTTTCCTTATTTAGTGAGGCTGTGCTTACCAAAGCAAGAACATTACACTAAAAATCTTTGGAGTGCTTAAGAAAGATCTTTTTATATATCAGAAAAGTTTAGTATATGTGATTAAACTATCTCTAATAGCATTCTTTTATGTTTGCAGCTATCCTGAAGATTTCTGACTACTAATGACTTTGTAATTTTTGGCTAGTAGTCAACAAGGCTGATTCTACTCAACTTTGTGGACTATTGGCAAGTTGAGCTTAACTCACCCAGCTCACCCCATTTCTCTGACAGTAATACCCTGACACCCTGAACCCATCTTTGCCTGAACTGAGCCTGAAGGCTCTTGGGCCCACCTAGAGCCCACCTAGAGCCAGCCGCGTTCCCCAGGAAGGGTGAATCATGCTCCTGCCAACAGGGCCTTGTCTTTTACGCCTCCTGGTAAAAGAACTCCCACAAAGCAAAAGTCTCTCCTGCTAGGTCCATGCTGGCTGGTCCGTTCTGTCACGAGTGGGTAGAGGAAGACCCAAACGCAGGAGAGACGCAGGAGTTCCAAAAAAACATGTTTTATTCCTCCAAAAACACAAAGAGCAAAAATCCAAAAACCTTTACAGGACACACAGAGGGTGGAAACAGTACGGACCAGCAGGGAGCAAGGAAAAGACAAGACCAGATAAACACAGAAGGGTTGACGAGACACAGGTGCAGACAATCAGGGCAGATGGGAACCAGGGACGTCTAGACAGAAACTGAAACACAGACACGTGCCAGAACTGAAAAAAAAAAAACATTTTGTTTTTCTTATTAAAGTATGGAATCATTTTTTCAAAATGTTTCAAAATATGCCTATTTGTGGAAAGAATATGTAGTATTTGAGTTACATAAAAGCTTGTTATTTGTTTTCTTCCTAATTGTCCTTGTGGTCAAGAACCCCCAACACAAAAATGGTTTGGCCGCTGATTAAATTTGATGTTATCATTTAATTCAACCATTAGAATGGTCAAAATGTCTGGTCAGCACAAGTCCGAGGCGGGGGGCACGGTGGCGCAGCAGGTAGTGCAGCCGTCTCACAGCTAGAAGGTCCTGGGTTCGATGCTGTGGGCGCTTAAGTGACTTCAGTTCCCACACCCTGGGTGGGGTTGGCGAAAGGTCCTTTCTGTGTGGAGTTTGCATGTTCTCCCCGTGTTCCCTTGGGTAGCTAATGTGAGTTACCCTCACAAAAACATGCAACAGTCCTGGGCTATACATGCCCCCTCTGGCCAACCGGGGCGCCAGATGGGGTGGTGAGGATCTGGCCGGAATAACGTGATCCTTCCACGCGCTACGTCCGGTCAGAGAATCCCCACCCTGTCTGGTGAAAAGAAGCGGTCCGTCACTCCTCAGGATAAGGAGACCTGAGCTCAGTGTAGGGCCCTCCCTGGGTTGGCAGAGGAGAGCAATGCCCAGGACTGTTACTTAGGTATGAGCACTGGGTGATGAAATGGGTAAAAAATCAGGGATAAAAAAATATTAAAAAAGAAAATAGAGGCCTCAGAGATTCTCTACACCAATATTTTAAAAAGGGGGTGACGGTGAAGCTGGAAGTCAGGGTAGAGCAAGGTAAGAAACAGTTTACCAACCTTGTAACTTAACCTAACTGGCTATCTCTAATGTTAACGTCCATTAGCTTGTATAAAAACCTGAAGAGCAGAGGGAGAGGAGAGGAAGAGGGAGAAGGAGAGATCCGGGCGCAGGTTATTTTGTCCGGGGCCCGGCAAGACTGTCAGGTGGCCTGGACAATAATGCACCTAATCATTCTTACGACCAACTGTCAGAAAACCGTTGCAAAGCTTTGGTGAAAAAACTGGCGGAAGATCTGATTTTCCGAATAGTTCTAAAAGCCAACATGACATGTTCGCAACAAAGGTTTGATTTTTCTCACGGAGCCGTTGTATCAGGCAATCTGGTTTGAAGTTGAAGACATTTATTTGACCATTGCCAGTGCAAAGTTTGTAAATTTTGACAAAATTATTTACAAGGAGATTTGTAATGGTACAGGCCTTGCAGGTGTTGTGTCACTAGCATGCCTAGACATACAGCAGCCATTATTAGTCAAGATAATTGTCAATATGTTCAAAAAAAACTTGGCACATGAGAGAAACATGTACCACAGGTTTCTTAGACATCAGAAAGTTCAAAAACTTCAAAAATGTCAACGGCACACATTAAAAAGCATTATTGAGGATGAGACAGCTCTTCAGGACAGAACTGCAGAGTCTAACCCTGTGGAGGACTTGGTGGATAACAGCCCGGTACTGGAGGTTCCTCCCATCAATAAGTTAGCATCACAGGACCAAGTGTCAGAGTTTACCATCTGTGAGGTCAGAGAGACTCTGAAAACTACTTCAGAGGATGTGTTAAAGTCTGATCCCAAACATGACGTCAAACAAAAGGAAAAGGAAGAAAGCTACAAATTGTTTCTTGATATACTGCTTACCCAACTGTTTTCACATCTCTTTCAAAAAACAAACATAAAATGTTCCCCAGAAGACTATAGTGATGTAATAGACAAGCTATACAAAAAACTGTGGGAAGAGATGAAAAAGCAAGATTTTAACTTTCCTCTAGTAAAATTCAGGAACTTCCATAAGATCATCTACAAAAAAACTTTGCACAGCTGGAAGCGGTCCAAATGTTATCATAGGGATGGCTGTGGATTTGGAGAATGAATGGCCTGACACAATCATCGTTAATGCTTTTAAAGAGCACGTGTTAAAAAAAGCACCCTAGCGCCCTGACAAGGTTCTTCTCATCTGTGAGCAAAGTCTTGAGGAGGCCATTTGGACGAAGTCTCTTGTGGTTAGGTAGCATGTAGTTTTTAAAAGGTCAAAATCTTTTTACACATGTAGCTTTTATTTTACTTTGATATTTTCATTTATGTTTTATATACATATATATAGACACTGTACACACACCCACACACTTTGGACAGTTTGTATAATAGGTAGTGGTATTTCAGGAGAAGAGGGGGAGAGAAAAATCGATGACGGAAGTCTTCGAAAGTTGGTGCGAATGGTGGAAAAAACATCACGTCAAACATCTAAAGATCTGAAGACCAACCTGGAGCAGTCTGGTGTAATTGTTTCAACAAGTACCATACGATGCACACTAAACAAAGCAAAGCTTTGGCAGAGGCATGAGACAGAGTCCCTGACAGAGGCTCAGCCAGACGTTCCCCACAGACCCTTGCAATACGTGAGCATCAGATGTATAAATGCAAATGACAAAATTATTTTTTCCATTTACATTATACTCAGCATACCATTTTGTTTTTTTCTTTGTTTTTTGGAAATGGATTATAATTATTATTATTTTTGGTAAATTAATAAAGTTAGTTTGACCTTAATCATAATTACAATCTATAATCGAGAAAAAACGCTTAGGAGAGTAATTAGTAGTGCTGTATTCATGATTTGTTGCCATAAAGTTACACACAAGCTTAAACGTGTTTATGCTATGGCAAAGTCAAGGTCATGTTCTTAAAATAAGTTATATTGCCTTATTTAATCCATAGCCTTTAATCATCACAGGTAAGGTGTAACATTTTATTTCTGCTGAAGCAAGAAAAATGGAAAAGAATGAGTACCCTTAACATCTCTATGCTTTGAATCATCTCCACTGTCTGCAGTTGTTGAATGACAGGCCTGTTTTTCTCACTGTTCAACACAACTTTGATCCATACTTATACAGTCAACTGTTACCAAGAAACAGTGTTTTAATGGTCATCCATATAGCGACAAAAGCTCCATGAACGGTCCTGCTTTATAGTTATTCAGAAAATAAATTTCACTCTTTGTTTTTTCAATTCTGTGAGATATCCTCCATATAAGTCAGAATGAGAATTACATGTATTGCAGAGTACAATGAATGTTGAAAGAATTTGGCATTGGTAAAAATTTTGTAAAAAAAAAAAAAAAAAAGACAAAACTTGAAATACAAAGCTCACTTTTGTATTTCACAGGGTCACAAATTGTGATTTGCAACTATGAACTCTCAAATAGTTTGTAAAAAATTAACATATGAGGTACAAGCTCAAATTATTATCAAGCTTAATTAGGGCACAAAGGCCAGAACTCACAAAGGAGTTTGCAGGGTGTCATGGAGAGCAACCAACTTGGAGTCAGAAGCGAGAAACGGGAGAGCCACATCGTGGTTCTAAAGATCCATCCCATTATCTGCTTTATCCTTTGCAGGCCAGGGTCACGGGGGTCTGCTGGAGCCTATCCCAGCTGTTTTCAGGTGAAAGGCAGGGGTTACACCCTGGACAGGTCACCAGGGCCTGGGAGTCGAACTGGGGACCTTCTTGCTGTGAGGCAACAGTGCTAACCACTAAGCCACCGTGCTGCCCTGTTCTACTCTGCTAAAGATGCCAAAGATTTTCAGGTGGGAACCAGATTTCATTATTTGATTTCTGTGCTCTCAGTTCGGCCCCAGTCCAAAACTAAACAGACCAAAGTCTGAGCTGTGTGCACAAATCTCAGGTAGGGAAAAGGGGTGATTACAGTGAATTATTTTGGACTGAACATGAAGTCCAAATAATGTGATTGTTATACATTGCACCATCATGTGGCCATTGAAAATAAATCACTCTGTAAATATCGTTCTTGATGTGTGTGTGAAAACACAGAAGCCACAATCACAGTCTGCAGGTGATGTGACTCGAGGTGAGATTTTTAATCAGAGGTTCAACTGCCGTTACTAACAATTTTCCTTCAAGATAGAACTGATCAATACTATGTTGAGTGACAAAAAGCAGCCAAAGCAGATCAACCAGGATTTCATGCAGCCAAGGACAATAGTGAGGGAGCCGAACAGCAGGCAGTAGTGGGGACAGTAGGAAGGACCAGGTCGCATCCTGGGAGGAAAATTCAATCACTACAGGAAGAGCCAGACACAACAGTGGCCAATAAAAGGCAGCCACACTGCCACCAACGAGGACGTGAGATGAATGGTTATGGTGACATAAAACAACAGGACAGCCTGAGCCTCTGCTCACATATTAGTCAGATATTAGCCTGGAGGCCTTTCACCTCAACCTGTTTATTTCCTCCACCAAATTAAGTCTATCATTAAATGTGATCTAATATAAAGAGCATGATCCACATGAGCCACCCTGACACAGTCAGCAGCACTGGTTAATGTCTGACAACCTGCACTGGATGATTTGTAATATCTTCACCTCAGTTGACCAGCAGGATGGAGGCGTTTGATGCTGGACTGTCTGCACAAAACATCTACAACCCCTGGCTAATTTCATCCTGTCTGGTCTTTTACCATATGTTGATATAATAGAAGTAAAAACACATTAGTACATTTTCACAAATGATTACCCAGTGGAAGCGTTCCATCATTTTTAATCTTGGCGACATGCATGAGTCATATTTCAAGGAACCATCTGCTCATTTAATGGGAAGTAACCACAGCCACCATGTGAAACACACTGTAGGTGATGCACCAATATATTCATTCATATTAAATAAGATGGAACTAGCTTACGAGTCTGTCCAGGGGGGTATAATTAATCTTAAGCTTTACCACTGGTATCACCTGCCTCCATCAGAAGAGCAGATGCCCTTATCAAATTCAATGACTAAAATGAAACAGGTGCCAACACTGACGCTGATGAGAAGCAGCATTCAAATTAAATCTGCTTGTTTACACGACTCAGTCTGTCCAGCTGCTTGATGAAAGCCTGTTTTATTGTTTGCTTAAATGATCTGCTGTATATGAGGCAAATAAAGACACTTTCACTGCAATATCCTTAAGTCTTTACACAAACAGTACTGATGGCATGTGACTCAGTTTGTGACAAAATGCTTTGTGATCATGTGTGCACATGTCTTCTTAATGACTATAATGCAGATTTCTACACATTTGTCTTTGCATGCTACTTGATGTATGTTACGCCAATACCCATTTTGCCTGATTTCTCCTGTATTAGCATTAAGTAGCAGTGGTGGACAGTAACGGAGTAAATTTACTTGAGTACTGTACTTAAGTACATATCCAGAGGATTTGTACTTTACTTGAGTATTAGATTTCTTTTGTACTTATTACTCTTACTTGAATACATTTCCAAGACAAATATTTTTACTTTTACTCGAGTAAATTTCTAGGAAGGCTGAAAAGTACTCGTTACTTTCAGGTCTGCTCTTTTTTCTTCTTCCCTAAAATCCTATTGGACACAAGCTGTTTTTGTCAAAGGAGGAGACCTATCACAGTGCACGCTCTCCACTGGGATGTACGTAAAGCGGAAATACGTCAAGCCTCCTCAAAACGATACCGCCAAAGTAGCCTGCGTTTGTCAAGACAGAGCCGCAACAAATCAAAACATAGCCGCAACAATGGCTACGCCTGCGTCAGGAGAAGAAAGACAATCCGCTGAGTCGTCTGAGTCTGATAATGAGCCGGACTCGGAGCAGGGACTTTCACAAAATCCTTGGCCGTATATCAACTCAATGTTTGAGTTCGACCGAGTAAAAAACGAGGGCACAGACAAACCAAAGACAAAATTAAAAAATTAAATTAAATTAAAATTAAATTAAAATTAAAAAATATAGTAATTTACTGATGTGGAAAATAAGAAATTTACTCTTACTCTTAGTTTTACTTAAAGTAAATTTAAAAGCATTTACTTTTGGATACTTAAGTACCTTTAAAAGCAAGTACTTTTCTACTCTTACTCGAGTAATATTTTGACTGAGCTACTTTTACTTGTAACGGAGTAAATTTTGACCAGTAGTATTTGTACTCTTACTCAAGTACAGGGGTCGAGTACTCTGTCCACCTCTGTTAAGTAGTATCATCTTACATTGTGTTGTTGTGCTTTAAACTCTGGCGGCTTTCGGTTAACACTGGCATCACGGCGGAGATGTTAAATAGTGTGTATTGTCCCAGAGAAACCACCAAACAGGATCTCCAGAACCTTCAAGATGATTCCTGTAGTAGAGCAGGAGTCACCCCGGATGACCCGGCGTCACCATGATCTCACATGGCCGATCATTGTGTGGAGTCAGGTGCAGGTATTACTCTTTAAACTATAAACAAAAAGATAAAGTGGTGTTTAAAGCAGTCTTATTTACAGCCATTACAATTTTCTCTTTATCCATCTATCAATATAATCCCTTTAAACAACCTCTATTGGTTTTGTTTCCCTTAGCAACACAACATCTCTCTGAGAGATGTGTTGCTTTGCTGCAGTGAATGCAGCACTGCTGCTTCTCATCAGCTTCTTGTTGGTGCAGAGGACGAGAAAGCCAACCAGATCAAGTTGGGACACATTCGTGCAGACTGAGAGAGAATAAAAAGGCTTGTACAGGGACTATTAAGGCTACATCGGGAGGTATGTGCTTAATAAGTCTAATCCATTTAGATCAAATAGAAGAGGTAATTTAAAAGAACCCTTCAACATTCTCAGACCTTTGAAATATTGTCTAGACGTTAAAAGCATCCATCATCAAGCCCACTGTCTTGTCTGATGAAGACGAAATGACAAGCTTGACAGAGACTAAATAAAAAACGAATCAAAGACACTGCTGACCTTTTCTTCTGTTTTACAAAGGTTGATGAGTCATTGGACAGCAGGGAGGGCAACAGCTAGGAGGAAAGAAAAGCTGCTGGCCAAAGCCAGGGAACAGTATAATCTAAGACACACGTTTCATTAAGTTTATTTTTCTGTGTTTAGTAAGTAGTTGGAAAGTAGAAGAGAAAATCCAGAGAGACCTATAAGTACACCCAGCAGAACAGTAATAACATTCGTAACATTTGTACAGACTCACATCCGACACTTTAAAAACCCCATATTCTACATTTCTGCCTATACTGTTCATTTCTGTTTATACATTTTACCTGTCATCTGTCATCCTACGTCACTTTTTGTAAAGATTCATATCGGGCACTTTTTAATCCTCATATTGTACATTTCTGTTTATTTCTGTTATACATTTTACTTTATTCTATCTCTTAGTTTATCTCCATATATTTGTTTGCTTTTATATTTGTATTTTTTATTTTTATTTTTACTGTATTGCACCAATCACCACAACAAATTCCTTGTGTGTGTTAAGAACTTGGCAATAAACCCCCTTTCTGATTCTGATTCTGATTCTGATAAAAGAAAGTCCCAAGTTTCCACCCATGACACAGATATTCACTGAACATGTAATCGTTGTTAACAGTCTGGACACTGACGGTCTCTCAGAAATAGTTCTAAGCTTTTCTTCCCAATAGCTTGTTTCATTGTCCTCAGTTGAGGTCCAGCTGGAGGCCACAGGGGTTGTTATGAAGCACACGGTGGAGGCTATTATAATAACATAACACCCTTTATAATTGTACAAGGATAACATTTGTTGTTTTATCATCACAAACTAATCAAGATTGTGATGTAGCTGTGCAGTGTTATAACATCATGTGCCAGAACACATTTAAAAAATAAACCCTTTGGAATCAAAATAGGATTACATTAAAACCAGTTTTAGTGTGATGCTGTAATAACTTTGGGTCGGGATTTATTTACGGAAATTCCTTTCATTTCCAGTGACCGAAAGGATTCTCTTCAGATTTGAGGTCAGTTTATGTAACAGGTTATTTCAACTGAGCAGCTGCCTTCAGTTTGGCCTTGTGGTGTTATGTGATGAGAAGATTTGGAGCAAACTGATACTTGTAGCTATAGCGACAAATGTGAGCCCAACTCATACTGACAAATACAGATTTTCTTTGATGAAAGATATATGCTCCCTGTGATTCACTGTACTTTAAGTCAATGCATCATGATGAGAATATTATTAAAATCTGAACAACGTACCGACTTTGTTCACCCAAGAGCCTGAGGAGACACAGCTTGCACAGGGACAGATGTCCATGTCAACATCAATGCTGATAGACTCCTGCAGGAGTGGAAGCATATTCTAACAACCAAAAAAGGTATAATCAATGCAAGATAATGAAATGTGAAAATTGTTGAGTCTCTCTCCTCTCTACAGTCATCAGACATAATCTACAGAACAGTGGGAAGCACAGCGATGCCTCTGAAACGCATCTTTGTTGAAAGATCATATCGTTTGTAGAACAACCTAAAACCAAGAAACGCTACCTTGGTTCCCAGCTGGACTGTGACTTCCAACCTCTGCTTCTTCTGCTCAGCAGGTACTTCTGAATCCTGAAGAAATGCTCGTTGTGCCAGCAACCCTCCATGTTATCCAAGTCTACTTCAAATCCCAAAGGAAAACTTCACGCTGCAGGGATTACTTGTGAGCCAGAAATGGGTTTTGCGTCCATGCACACAGCCTGACCAGCAGCAATCTGCCCCATGCACGCTCTCTGCTCTCAGCTGCAAGCTGGGTCGTTGCAGAATGATCCCCTCCCTCCCCCTCCCCCGTCTCCCGACTCCAGAGGAATAATGCATGTGTCACAGGAGCACCAGAACATAAGAGCAGATGAAAACATCACAACACAAATGCCATTCAAGAATATGAAGCCATTTTCTGTCCACCAAATTGTACTAAAACAATTTATGCACTAAAAAATAAAACCACAACTTACAGTCCAAAGTTTGTTTAGTCCCAGAAAAAATTTAAATATAATTTTGGAAAAAATTGGATTTTAAACCTAAAATGCTTCTTTCCTATGAAGGTAGAATTGTGTCTTTATTATTCAATCAAAAACATATTTTCAATCAAAAACAGTGTGAAGGCTTTTATTATTGAACATATTTTCTTTGATTGAAGAAACATTTTTTTTAATCAAATAATAAAGACACTAATCTACCTTCATACTTTTCCCTTGTCCACATTTCATACACAATACAGCCGTTAAAGTAACTTATGAATTATGGTTTTATAATGTTGCTGATACATCTCAATTTTTTTTTTTTTTTAAACAGATCACTTGATCAACTTATTTTAGTATTTATACACTAAATGTCTGCAAACAAGAATGAATCTTTCATTATGAAGGGAAGTTGTGTTGTTTTCAGTATAAATCTTTACACCTGTAACAGACACACTGTAAGATGGCAGACTTATTCCTCACATCCCTTCATTGCCATGACAACACAACTAATGAAGGCTATTTTGTAAAACGTTTGAGTTTTTAAACTCAATTTTCTTTTGGCATTTTTTATGATTACAATGATTCAACTGATAACTGAGACTTTCAGAGCCTCAGATAATGGAAAATCAGTGTCAAACCACATTCTGGGTGTATTAGTAGCACCATGAGTAAGGAAAAGAAGTGAAGAACCGATCTCATATCACTACTTTTATTTCATACAGTAATTACTTGTCAAAGTCTTTCCCTTTTCCATAAGAAACACTATTGAGTTTAATGACTTTTATGATCAAATAGTTCAATAGATGTTTCCTAGACTTCAGATGGAGGACTGAGCTTAATTTTAATTTCTTCTCTTAAAAAGGTGATTTATACTATTTGCCATAATCAATGTTTCCTGTAGACAGGTGTGATAAAATCAGGACCAGTCAAACATAAGTCTAAACATAAGTCTAAACACAAGTGAGTGATTTAAAAGGGTGTGTTCCAAGAATGCTGTGGTATTTGAGGGTGAAAAATGATGAGTTAGAAAGGTTGGGAACCTTACGTCATGTTTCAATTTCATTTGATCACTTAAAAGACGGGGTCAAGTACCATCTACTTCTGATGCTGTGTTCATTTCAACTGTCTCCTTCCTTTTTCTAATCACTGCTTCTACAAAATAAAAATATTCATTTCAAAATACTGGGGCAAATTTAAAATAAAGAGACATTTCTGTGGTCTGCTACTTAAGACCTGTTCTGGCTGATGGAGACAGAACTGGTACGGTGATGCAGAAGTAACTTCTGCATTCATAACTTTTCTCCTTGTAATTTCAATTTCAGACAACTACTTTTATCACCAAGGAAAAAAGCAAAACACAAAGAAAACAACAACCTTCAAACCAAATACTGCCTCACATCCTACATGACTGTTCATCTGCTCCTGCCGAGTGACGTTAATGCACAACATTCATTATAAGCCTTGCCATTTTAACCAATGTTCTGACCTTGAGGCTCTTCTAATAACGTCTGAGAAAAAGTTCTGCTAATAAAACCAACACCTGAGTTTGGTGACGAGATCTTTACATAAATCCTTGTGGCTGAGGACTGAAAACTGTGGCAAGGTGGAGGAGCTGCAGCCACTCAGGCTGACGGGACACAAGTGTGGCCAGAACAGGTCTTCAGTAGCAGACCACAGAAATGTCTCTCCACCCTGCCAGCCTTATAAAGGGAGAGACAGAGAAGCTGCAAGGGGGACAAGGAAGCTGCTGCTGGTCGTGGTGCTTGTGCACGTGTGTCCTGGATGATTCTGCGGTTCAAGAAAAGGGTTCTGCACTAAACTCCGTGTCCTCTCTATCCGGTCGGTCGGGCCCTGTAGCACTCGCCGTGCTACACTGGCGCCCAACGTGGGGCCCGACGGGATGGAGAAGGGAGGCACGGAGCGGGCCCCTCCCGCGCTCGCCCATGCCATGGCGGACCTGGCCGCCCTGCTCCGTGACCAGGGCGAGCAGCAGCTGGCGAGGCTGGAAGCGCTTGTGGCCGCGGAGCGACCCACCCCTGCGCCACGCCGGAGGTTCGCCGCAGCAGCGCGGGAGGGGCTGGCGGCGCCGCAGCTGAGAGGCCGGGAGGCAGAAGCTGCGGGCCGCCAAACGACCGCTCCCGAGGTGGCGGGACCCCCGGAGCGGCCCACCACGCCTGAGGTTCGCCGCGGCAGCGCTGGCAGGGCTGCAGCCGGCCGGCCGGAAGGCAGTGGCTGCAGGTCGCCAGGTGACGGCTCCCGAGGCGGAGTCGGAGGTGGAGTTGGAGGGGGCTGCGGAGGTGGAGGCGGACCAGCAGCCGGATGCCGAGGGCGGCGTTACGAAGGAGGTGGTCCTGGACACACCAGCTCCAGAGCAGGGCTGCGCCGTGGAGGAGGCGGTCCTGGAGGCGGACCAGCGGCCGGCGCGGGGCCGCGTCACGGAGGAGGGGGTGGTCCTGGACGCACCGTCTGGCCCGAGGCCACCATCGGCCCGGTCCTGAGAGCGGCTTTCTCGGTGGTCGGCCAGGCGCCGAGGGCGACCCCCCCAACCGTTCCCGCTGGTCAGCCCGGCGCCGAGGGCGGCCTCCCGACCGTTCCCGCTATCCTGTCGGTCGGGCCCCGTAGCACTCGCCGTGCTACAAAAACATAACCTAAAAAACCTAAAGTTCTAAAATGTATAAACTCCTTCAGACTACCAATAATTCAAAGTTGGGGTGAGGGGAAGACAAAAGACACAACAGGAAGAGGAGCAATTCATTTCTGCCTTACTCAGGTTCAGTCCAATTGAACGGAAATTAAGTTCTAATTACGTTCACAAAAAGAAAGACAGCCAACAAAAAACCTGCATGTCTGGCTGGCAATTTCAGGGATGCGAGTGTTGGCCTGGAAATGACATGCCCTGTAATATGTCTAAAAATACACAAATAATCACCTTACTGAAAGAGATTATTGCCTTTTAACTTAACGCAAAATATTATGTAAAAACAAAAAACAGTTTGGTAAGAAATGCAGTGTAAATGCACTACAACCATTAGGTGTCTGGAGAGACTTATGTAAAATTAAATTGTGCTAGCTGTGAAGGTATCACGCCACGAGTACTCCCTGCCAAATGTGTGGCTCAGAAGAGTACAATGGAAAACAATAAAACAGCTAAACAACAGTTTTGCACATTTGCATGTTAATATATGTGTATATGTGTAGAGTATCACTGACAACACTTTCTCTGACCAAAAAGCATTTCAGCTAGCCTGCACCTTGTGGTCACCAATGGAGTTGCACATAAACAATTAAAAAATGCTTCCACCATAATGAACATGGTCTTTGTCGTCAGGGAGTTCAGCTCACGTCCTCACAGAGGAGCCCTGGCAGAGACCTCTGATGAGGACACTGGGTTTACTCATACAGCGTGTTCATTGTTTGAACAACGTTAGGTAAACTGAGGTTGATGGAGAACTTCACCCAGGTCAGAATATGCCAGAGGAAGTTAATCTGATGCGTCCATAAATGACATCAGTGGTCAAAGAAGCAAATTCTACACACTCATGTCTACAGTCCAGACTCCAGAGTCAACGTTCCGTTTTCCTTTAAGCAAATGTCTGATTTGTCTAAAGCAACTGTCCTGTGCAATGTCTTGTGCACTGAGCTTGTTTCACTTGCTTCACTGATCTGCAACTCACAACTGCCCTGAGGTTTAAAACAACACACAATTGTCTCCTTTCTTTACACTTTGGACCATCATTTCAAGGGTTTGGCAAAAATCACTGTTGACAGTGACACATTAGATTAGACTGGACAAATGCCAGAATGATTTACGTCCTCTAACACAAAGACGGGTACCTGGAGTGCCTCAAAGAATGGATGAACAAACTGACCTTGGGTTGTTTCTGTAAAATGCTTTTCCAGTGCCAATTGTAAAAAGAAACACTCGTCTTTGCTGTGGTTTAAAGTTTAGATGTGAAACGTGAAAGTTAAGATGGTTCAAAGCAAAATACAGCAGTACTTAAATGTTCTGTACTGCCAACCTGAGCAGATGATCCTCTAAATTATGTGTTGGGAGCTGACAGATTGAATCTGTGATGACGTTGGCTCAGGCAACCGGGAACATGCTTGCAGCTCAAGGAGGAGATCAGATCACCATGGTTACTCAGACTAATAGGGTCAGAATGTGATGCTGGATCTTAACATCTTCATAAAACTCCCAGAGATCCCATAAGCAACCAGTTGCAGTCCAGTCATGTGTATAAAATGGAAACTTATTTCCTACTTGTTTACTCACATTTTGTGAATGTGTTACTCATGAATTATCAGATGGCAGCATGTTGTGATGAGAGAATGAGAAAAGACATTTATTTTCATAATGACAAAGCTATAGAGACTGAATATAGACCAGGTGCAAAAGACACAAGTGTAATTCTTGGCAACAAAATCTACCTCAGATAAAATGAACGGTTCCCATTGCATAAAAACTATAATCGTGGCAGCTCTGCAGCTAGCTAATACAGGAAAAACCAAACACTATTTTCTAAATAAGATGGTTCAACTACACTTAAAGGTTCTTAAATCTGTTGAAAAAAAAAAACAGAAATGATTTTGCAGTAAATGAAGTATGTGGATAATTTTGTGTAATATTTTAGGTGTAATAAAACTTACACAAGTCCATCCTTCAGGCTTAATAACGTATAAGCATCAATCTTAAAACTTAAAAGCATCAATCTTAAAACTTGTATTACACAATTGAAGAAATGCATTTTCATACCACAAGAAAAAAAGTCAGACGTTCCTTTAAGCATTCGTATAGATTTATGTTCTCAGAGGTCTTGAAGATACGCACAATGAACAAGGATTTTGGCTACAGTCCACAAGGATGGGCCCACTCTCATCACTGAACTCCAGTACAGTTCAGATTCTGCATTTTCTCTGACAGAAATACCCTGAAAAGCATATTTACACAAGGGTTCTTTGTTTAGAAGATTTTGAGAATTCCTTGTCACTGCCATTTCATCAAAAGAAAATAACTGAGCTGTAATGGAGGATAAAAAAAGAAAGAAGCACAGCTCATTTCACTTGTGGATTGTGATCGACTGAACTTGACAGCCTTGTCCGGAGGTTTAGGTCAAGTCAAAAGTTAAAGAGCGTTGTACTCCACACACTTCGATGGAACCGTTTGAAAGTGTTTCTGGCAGATTGTCATCAGTCTCTTCAGTCCCTGTAAAGAAAGAAAAAAAGGAAATTTGAATGTGGATGAAAAATCTAAGAATAAAAGTGGGACATGGGAGAGTCTTTTAGTTCTTATTTGAGAGGAGTCTTGCATCCAGACATGGATTACATTATTATTGTTGACGGTGCCAAGGAGTCAGGGAGGGCCAAACAAACGTTTTTTTTTGTTCTTTGAGGCCTACATTTTTTTTAACACTTGTTGATTTTTATAATTTCTATGTGTAATATTTACAGCAATTTAATAGTATATAAAGCCCCACTATTTATGTAAAAATGTAATGTTAAAAAAATAAAACTTAAATTAAGAATAGCCACTGAGCATAGGACAATGTTAACATAAAACTGTGATGTCTACTAAATAAAATCATTATATCCTTTGAATGAGTAAAATGTAAAATTTTATTTAGGACTTTGACCTTAAGACAAATCCCAACCAAACGCGAAGACTCACCTGGATGTATTTCCTCTGCGTCTCATCGTTGAGAACATGGGCCACGTGTTTGGAGAAGATCTTTTCTCGTCCAGTACGGGCGTGGATACCCACCATGGTGACACCAATAGGCCAGGGGGCATTTCCGATAGCCATTTGTAGATATGCATCATTTGCCTGAAATGTATGTTTAAGTTGTTAAATCATGTTCTGATGAATTTTTAATGGTGAAAGGGGCTAAATAATGCCAACGTACCTTCACATATTCCCTCTCCAACATAAACTTGATGATGTCTGTGATCGACTCTTTGATGTCAGCAGGTAAATTCTAAAGAAAAAAAAAATGTAATTCCCACCGCTAGCCCTCATATTAGTGCTCATTTTACTCAACAACAAAATGTACCTTCTTCCTGAGCTTTCGAAAGAGAGGCCTGAGATAAGACTCGGTCTGCGAGTGTGTTGCACTGGCCACCTTGCCCTGAACGCTGCGCTTCACATGGTCTTCTCTGCTGTTCAGATCTTTGGCCCAAACCCCAAGAAGAAACTGCAGCCCAACAATAAATACGGTGGTTAAAATCTCTTTATCCAAAGAAATGCATTTCTGATCAATACTACACAAAATAAAGTTTACTTGTTATGACAGCAAGCATTTAAAGACATCACTAAAGTCAAAATAGATTAATTGTTAAATATTTAATCTATTTTTAAGCAAAGTTTAATTTAATAAAACATTTAAAAAACTGAAATGATAACCACCATCAATAGCAGCCACAGAAGTGATGGAAACAGTTTCATTCAAAAGCTCCCTTGAAATGTAACATGCAGCATGTTTTTGGCCTTACCCTTAAAAATTTGTCAATAACGTCCTGGTCTCTGTGATCATCCCCTGTGCCCAGGGTTTTCCCAAGAGCCTAGAGAGAAATGTTGATATGTAAATACAACCAAAACTTTGTGTGATCCCATTAAAAAAATATATACACTACAAGTCAAAGGTTTGGATACGCTTTCCCTTTCATTTGAATGAGGACGTGTATCCGAACTTTTGACTGGGAGTGTGTGGTATAGATATTTACTAAGCTCCTCATTATTAAGTTGCTGTTATACAACCTTGCTCAAAACTTAATCTGAATCTTAATCTAACTGGCATTAATTCTCCGTCCCTGAAACACCGAGCTGAGCAGTGTACCTCAAGCTCTTCAATAGTGGTATTTTCTTCATGAACTTTCAGGTCATGCTGTGTGTCCACCTCCCCCGGCTCTGTCCCTCCAACAATCTCGTTCAGGTACTGCTGGTCAATCTTGTCCATGGCTGCTTTCAGGTCATTCCTCAAGCCCTAAACAAAGTGGTGACATTTGTGAACAAAATTGTGAACAAGAATTATCAACTGACAACTCTTATTTTTAGCTTTATGAGATGTGGCAGCTCGAGGAAAGCAAATGCCATCAGACACGATTCCACCTTGGAGTTCTAGGTTTAGCAGGGTGAACATTTTATGAACCTATAATATGCATGCATCTGGGAAACTAAATGGCCACATTGCACACAGCCTGGTAGTATGACCCTAACTTATTTGTGATTTAACATGGTATGACCTAAAACTGCAACAATTCAAGTTTAACTCAATGTACTTGGTGTTGGATGTAATTGAAGTGTGGTCACAACAGGCTCAAGTTTACCTAATTAATAAACTGGCTGGAAACCAGAAGCATACCATAATATCAACATTAATCTCACAGTCAGTACAGACCGCATGAAATTGTTTTATGTATAAAACTGATTTCAACATCCACCTGAAAAACAAATAAACATTCACTGCAATAAATAAAAAGAACATCTACTGAATCGTGTTGTTCCTGTTGTCACCTAAATGTTTAACAAGAAAACTCCCATACACCTTCTTCTCACTGTTCACTTATTTATTAGGCCAACGTTTCGGTCATAGACCCTTTTATAGGCATCAAGCAGATTGGACAAAGAGCTTGTCTATTATAGGCTGGTAGGCCTATGTGATCCAATCAGGCGCCGCCACATGATCATAAGGAGGTGAGCATTAATAACAAACTAATAATCTAAACTAATAATCTTTAAACATTTTGAGAGTTGAACTTGACCAGTTCTCCTTTCCCTTTCTTTCTCTAGGGAATGGGTCGATTAGGAGACTGGGCCAGACTCGTACTTATTCTAAGATGTTCTCTTTATGATAATGTTTGATGTACTTTGTGTTTTTACAGTATATTCACCCTCCCTCTTTTGAAAAATTATACTGTATGAGATCAGAACACTTAGATGGGATGATTGCTGTGTGACTCTCTTCCCTCACTGTAATTATTTTAAATTGATTGCAACCAAGATTGACACTTTACAGGTATTATCATCCTCCCTTTTTGGCGATTGTGCTTTTGGATTTGATGGTGACTGTTTTGTGTATTTGATACGTACAGTTTGTGAGTGTTGTCCTTTTTTTCCCTGTGTTTTTGGTGATGCCTACTGACGTCACTTTTGTATGTGACCCTGTTTGAATGTGCTCAGGTGTTTGTTATGAATGCTCACCCCCTTATGATCATGTGGCGGCGCCTGATTGGATCACATAGGCCTACCAGCCTATAATAGACAAGCTCTTTGTCCAATCTGCTTGATGCCTTGAAAAAGGTCTGTGACCGAAACGTTGGCCTAATAAATAAGTGAGGTGTGCGGGAGCTTTCTTGTTAAGTTTGGCTGCAGCTTTCCTCCTCCGACGCACCTTTCTACAAATCCGGTGTGAAAAAGGTTTTCCAGTTCGGTCACCTAAATGTTTAAAAGGGAGTTGATATAATAATTTAATCTCAATTTAATCTCAACCATATAATAATTGCTTAGTCTGACTTGTGATCCATTTATCATTACAGACATACAGTGACACTTTAAAGACCACTTTAAAATGTACAGACTGATAAGAAATTATACTAATATTAACATATGATATTCAGCTGCTCTTGTCATACAGAGTAACACTGACAAAAGATGTTGTAATTGTAGTTTGTTTGCTACAATGGACATGAGAATCATTTGCACTAGACTTTTGACCAGACTTTTTCATCATGCATTCCTCATGCAAATGCTTGTGTTGATTTTTTCAAGTGCCGGTATAAGTTGGTTGTGTTTCCGCTGGATGTTGCAACTTTTGACAGGTTTTGCACAGCACTTTTCCTGTTTCTGGAGCACTTTGCAGCCTCAAACCCAAAATACTCCCAAATGATCACTGTGGTGTTTTCATTGGGGATGAAATCCCCTAACTGCGCTTCTGGTTCTACTGAAGCCATTTCAAAACATGCTAACATTATAAAGCACAAGGAGCAGGTAGCGTGACCTGTCCACGAGTAGCATGCAACTTCTGATTGGTGAGCTTGGCAGGAATGTAGGGAGACGGCATGGACGTATGTATAAAAGAGTTGGTGCGACAGATCCTGGTTCAGTCAAGAGCGCTGCAAAAAACCACAACTTTGCAGATCACATGATCGAGTTGTCTGAAATCGCAATTTCGATAAAAATTATAAATTCATTCAGCACTAATTTCTACAAAAGTGAATTGTAACAAAGTGACAAATTGAAATCACATTAAAAAAAAAAAAAAAAGACAAAAACTAGTGCAGTGTGCAAACAAGCTGTACAGGTGACAGGAGCACTTCAAAGGTTTTGAAGTATCAGTGGCCTGTGTTAATTTAATAGTATTTAACGGTCTACATAAACAATCACTTTTTATGTCTTCCACTGTAAACTGGTAAATATAATAAATAATATATATAATATAATAAACAAGATCTGTGTCTGAAAACTATATTAGTCTTACCTTGTTTACTTCAGGAGTCAGTATTTCTATTTTCCTGAGTCTCTGAAAGGCATCATAGTCAGACTCTGCAAATATTCTGACTGGTTCCCCTCGTTCCCGAAGACGTCGAATAACCTGTATGAACACAAAGTAACACAAAATATTAAACACATAATACCAAAAAATGTAATATAAAATACTGACATGCAAGAGTTAATGTTATATGTGGGCTCACCTCCTGTCGCGACAGTGTCATTGGCAGCTTCTCTGTTAGCTCCAGTTCTAATACTGGATTAGTTGAAGTGGATGGTTCATTTTCTTCTTTCTCCTCCTCAACCCTCTGGACAGCATTAAAAAAAAAAAGAAACATACTGACATTGCTGAAGAATAGTATGAAGGTAAATCACAGAGACTGCACATTTTCAAACACTATTTTCTCACAGTAGAATTAAAATAAACAGAAATGCATGAAAAGTTTTTCTAAATAGGCTTGGATGATGTGCACCTCTAAAATTGATTTCAATTTGTAGGCTCACTTTTCATCTTATTGTCCTCAAAT
Source organism: Cololabis saira (assembly GCF_033807715.1). Taxonomy (NCBI): domain Eukaryota; kingdom Metazoa; phylum Chordata; class Actinopteri; order Beloniformes; family Belonidae; genus Cololabis; species Cololabis saira. Next base: position 39,937,967 of record NC_084591.1, on the reverse strand, counting down.
GACAAGTCATATAACCAGCATAGGATAAACTGTACATTTTCCAAGGCAGATTAAACCTCAAAGGAGATTTGAATGCTGGCCATGAATTCTGAATGCTAATTACAAAAGTAAAGACAACAAGAAGAAAAAAAAAAACACACACTGTATACACAAATAAATATATACACACACACATACACATACACTGTATATACACACAGTATTGTTTGAAACAGAGAAAACTCCAAATAATGGTAACACAACATGCCTTTAAGAAAACATGCACCACAGCATTCTCAGATTGTAGTATCAGAAGCACAATCTAAAGAACAATAAGACAATGGTGACGGAAAGCCTTCCAAACAAGGCTCCTGCTCAAATAATCACAGTATCTGTGTCCGAAGAGAATAATATTAATCATTTTATTGTTTGAAGATTTGAAAAAACTTCAAACAGAAATGGAAATGTAATTTTTCCTAGAAGTACTGCAAGATGGCAGCGCAAAATATTTTCACAAAACCTGAGAGCACTTGTTGGTCATTATGTAAAGGTTTCTGTCACCCAGATTGCAAAATAAAAAACACAGCAGCTTGATTAAAATAAATAAAAAATATATTCAATTCAGTATGCCATGCTGAAATTGGCAGCATGGCTGTGTCTTTGTGGCTTCCTTTCCTTGCTCCCCTGCTTCTCTCAAGCCATTCAACACACAACTAGCCCAGTACGTTGTTCAGTTGTATATACTGAGATTGATAAGTGTTTCGGAAACATGACTTCGTCCAACAAATTCCCAGATTAATTCCAATTAATTTGTGCTCTTATTGTCATTATTGACTTCACACATAAAGTATGCATTAAAAAAAACTGTACAATTTTCAATAGTATCAAGAATAAACTTGAAAATAACTTTTTAAGCTGCAATGTTTCTGTTAATTTCATGTTTTTCTGAAATAATATGTATGAAATCTAAAATGACTGCTGTATATGATCATCGTTCATGATAAATTAATATTGATAGATTTTAAGCAGATGCTTATATGCTGTTTAAAAAAAAACAACCTTTTTTTTCTTCATGTTTTACACTAACGTGGAGAAAGCATTTCCGGTTTTAGGTCTGTTAGTATAAATGATAATATCAGTACTAATAATAATACTAATACTACTAATAATAGTAACAGTATTATGATAATAAGAGGGAAAGTTTTATTGCGAGTTTTTGTGGATTGGAGTTCTCCTGTAGACCACAGTCAGTTAGGGTATGTAAACCTCGAAGAAATTGATCAAATATTATCAAAAAAAATGTTCTCTTTCATTATTCTAACACAACTAAATAAAAAAAAACTAAAAAAAAAACTAAAAAACATAAAGATAAACATAACTAAACTATTCTAACTAAACCAAAAAATGGAATTCTAACTGATCTAAATCAGGAAAGATTTCCCCTACCGTCAGACGTGGAGGGGAAAAAAAAAAGTGTGCTTTAATCTGTAGAACAATTCAAACTTCTGGTTGAAGCTGTATAGGCCTCAATATCCCCTAATAATTGTTCTTATCTGAATTATATCAATTTTTTTTGTTTTTTTTAAATAGTATTTTGAGGCGCATCATACTTTTTGAACTACACTTGCACACTGCATTATGCGTTGATGACATCATCTGGTCATACTTGATTAATTGCAACAACAGCACTGACCAGCAATAAGCACAATGATTTTATGCCACATGGTTCTCGCTTTGGCTGCGGTTTCTAGATAAACGGCTTTTTTGACAGTGTTCCTGGATAACAGAAAAAGCAAGGACAGCTTCTTAAAGAGCCATTGCACAATATTCATATCTTACTCCAATCCATTTTATTTAACTTTTTAAATATAGCTAAAGGGAAAAGGATGTCGGTTGTTCTCATAGCAGCTGACAATTCAATGTCCTAAACAATCTACTGACAAGTGAGGTCAGTAGATTGTTTATAAATTAATTTCACTTTCAAAAACTTGGACAACAACGTTAGATCCAACAACAAAACTGAACCACACCTGCATTACAATTTAAGAATTTAGTATTGAATGTTATTATTTACAAGCCTAAGCCTGACACTGTCATCAATCAAACCCACCCCCTGCTCAGGTTGCTAAAGTACATTGGCCTTGAAAAACTGATGACATGAGGGGAGCGCTACACTTGCAACCTTTTCCTCTGATAGCACTGAAAGGATGCTATTAGAAAGACACCATAGATAAACTTTGGTCCACATTTGCCTTCCCAACAATTTAATATTTATAATTAAAATTTTTCATTTTCAATGATGTCTTCAGTGTCATCTTTACAACTTAACTCAATCTGATGCCAAATGGTGTTTATATCATTTTAAGGTGAAGAAACTGAAGCTGCTAAAGCCATACACTGTAAAAACAATGGAGGAAGCATTACCCATAGATTTCTGATGAGCAGTTTTTGAAATTTTCTTCATACTGCACATAGCCATGTTGCCCAGAAGGCCAACAGGAATCGTATATCAATCAAAGTTAGCTGTGGCTACCACCTTTCTTTAGCCAGTTCCCATCCAAACAGCCAATTGATATGTGTACCCATAATGCATTCCAAGGTAAATGTCCATGACAGATAACAAGTGCATGGATTTAAAAAATATATATATATTTTATTTTATTTGAAATAAGACATACCAGGTCTTTTAAACATCCATATATGTGCAATCAAAGACAATTTCGGGCAAGTTAATCTGGAGCATCATGCATGAAAAATTTTAAATTAAAAAAAAAAAAAAAAAAAAAATCAGTCTTCAGGTGATTATTAGTGACACCCTGATGGGAAAATGAAGCGACCTCCACCAAGTGATTCCTAATTTCATCCTCACTGGGATCAATAAGTGAAATTTCAGATTGAAGCCAGGGAAGCAGAAGCTTTTGGGACACAGAACATTTTATTGTTTCATCATGCATCTTGTTTCCTACTTTCACTGAGCAACCCCCATACCTGGCTCTCAGGAGTCTCTCTCTGAACCTACAGATGCAGGCGGCAGAGGCAGGTTGTGGAGAAACAGCACATTAACACAGACACTAACTTACAACGAAACATCAGTATCTGACCTTATTTTGTTTTCTGGCAAAAGGTTTAAGTAGTGTAATTTTACAGTCACACTAAGCACAAAATGGAAGAAATGTGATTCAGATGTTTGAGAATGTTAAAGAGAGAGAGATATGTGATAATTTTGACATCAACCTTATATCCACATCTTCTGAAGTAGTCTTCTTGCTCCTTGCGTGCAAGGTCGGCCCTTTTAAAATATTTTTTGGAGTCCTGTAAGATTAGAGACAAATAGCTTATTTTACACTTTGAAGAGCACCATATACATAACAATCAAAGTATTACCTGCAGGGAATCTAGGGATGTCAATGTAGTACTTTCACAACAAAAATGTTACTTTCCAATTTTTTTCTCTCCCCTCACAAGGTCCGTTTTTTTCAAAATCACTAGAGTAAGTTAATCGAGGAACTACAATTAAAATTTAAACTTAGTTAAAATATTTTAACTGGGAAAAATAACACAGCAAAACATAAAGATACCATAACGTATACTGCCTTGATGAAGGTTATGTGTTTCAATTCACAGTATCCTAGACAGTTTTGATTTAGCTCGATGGTATTTCCAGATGAACTGTGCAACAACATTATAGTACAAGGTGGTTCTGTCACTTAAGTTATTTTGCAGCGTTCAGCTGCAAAATAAACAGGAGCAGTTGAATCAAATAAAAATGTTGTGCAGATAAGGTTTAACAGATTAATAATTTGTCCCAAAACAGAAATGATATGGCTGTGAGGGGGAAAGGAAATAATTACACATGTAGAAAAATTAAGTATTATAAACATTAATATTGTTATATTATCAGATCATTGTAAGGTAATAAATAAAGAATTTATTTTGAAACTGCACCAATACACTTAAGCTCAGCTGTCCTCCTAAAAAAACTGTGTGACCGAATTAATAAATGTACGTTTTTGTTCTGTTAGATGTAGGGGTGATTTAGATGTCCCAGAAAATCACACCTTTTTAGGCTTTCCTGATGCACAGGCAAATTAACCCCCGCGCATGCGCAGCAGAAGCTGGACACAGGTCAACATGTTCCAGCAGCAAATGTTTGTAGGTTCGACTTCCCCCCACAGTTAACGCAATTTTAAATATAAGAAAAGCTACGATGAATAAGCAAAATTAATGCAAACTGGATATAAAGCTGAAAATAGGACTAGAAAACAGAATAATGTTGTAAAATACGGTACTAACTGTTGGCATACATTACCCAGGTTTAACTATATTACGATATCTTAGATATATTTCGTGAAGTGACAAGTGTGCACCGCACCAGTCTTTAATTATACGTTTTCTTTTTTTGTTTTTGTTTTAAGCATTCTTGAGAGACAAGCCAAGACAAGCTAAGATAGCGCTAGCTAACATGTTATCAAACTAATTTTATCACTAAAATTATATACTTACGTCTAAAATCTGTTTTTCCTCGATATGCTTCCTCTTCCTTTCGATCTCAGCTTTGAGTATGTCCATTTCAGACCACTACTATGGGTTGTTATTCGGTTATTATTGTAAATAGCCAAACGACGACGGCCAAAGGTAAAATGCAATAGCGTTAACCGGAAGTAAACTTAAAATTCAGAATAAGAGTCCTCTGCAGTTTATTTGAGCTCCTTGGCCTTTCAAAATAAAGGACTTAAAACAAGCTGATTTGAGAAGAGTGCAAATAGCAACTGTAGATAAATACTAACTCCAAAACCAAACAGTCTGACAGGAAAACAACTAAAGTTTAGGGTCTATAACCCATTACATAAATAATGTGATGGTAAGAGGTGGCTATATTGAAAAAGCAATGGTTCTCTTCGTTGATAATATATTAGAAATACTGTCCAGTGAAACTTCAGGACTACAATCTACTCCTTCAAAGGATTATATTATTCAAATGTCTTTTATAAAATGCAAAGTTATTGAATTTACTTCGTTTTATTTTTGTGCTTTGTGTATTTCTGGCCCTCTGATGAAGTGGTGAACTGTTCCCGGGTAAACCCCTGCAGAGAGCTGGGATAGGATTTATTTTATTTTTTGATTTTATCTACTCAAAGTCTGAAGATTCAGTTTTGAGAAAGTACTACTAATAATACAAATCACTGAGACATTGGACACAACTGTCTTTAATGTGGGCTATTTCAATTCAATAAATATCTACATTAAAGAAGAAAAAAGCAACAACATACACTTCACCAATTTTAGACGGCTACCTGTGGGTTGGTTTATTAACTGATTATAACAGTTGTCTCACAGCATGTTCTTTAATTAAAGCTACTGCACCTATCAAATTGTGTACCTTTGACTTATTCAGAGCATTGAACAACTGAGTCACTATGTCTCCTTATAGTGTATTATAATATAATAAGCTATAATAACATTTTTTTTAAAGTTTATTTTAGTTTTATCTGTGGGGGACTTGATTCAATTGCTTTTGTTCAAATATTAGTTTATCGTCTGGGCACAGCTGGTAAATTTCTCACTCGACCTTTTTAAATGAAACATGCCATCAGGTGGCGCAAAGGGATATGTGACGATTTCTTAATATTAAAGTCATTAATGTATTTACATGGCGAAAGGGAAGGACCAGCGTCACACTGGGAAAGGGGCTAGATTCCACAATTGCATTTCCTTGGGCAATTTTAGCGCAAGAAAATGAGAAGAACCCCCCGATACCAGATCCAAGGTGTAGCCGGAGGAGAAATGTAGGTGATTAATAATAAGGCGGACGGACAGTAATTCCACTGAGAGTATTCTGGTCATTGATCTTTCTGAAGAGCACATTTCAGCCGCACGACTTATTGAATATTCCCCCTGAAGATGGAGTTTGGGGAAAGGAAGAGGAGAAGGAAGTCGCAGAGCTTTAAATTGGTCACGGATGAAGGTAGGAGGCTGAATGAATTGAAGACCTTGTAAAGCATAAATTATGGTTCCGCGTTAAATTGACGCAGAGCCTACGCCGTAGGGTACTGCGTAATGTGCGCGTCGCCGCGTACCGTACGCCGTTGGCTCTGCGTCGGTGTAACGCGGAACCATAAACCAGCCTTAACGCGCGCCTGTGTCTGGGTGTTTGTCTGGCGCGGTGTGCCAGCGCAGACGACTCCGTACACAAAAGAGACGGCCACGACAATGCCCAGCCCTGGTTTCGATTTTTACCAAGAGCTGTGAGACTCAGGGTCCAAGTATAGAATGAGAGAAAGAGAGAGAGAAAAAAAAAGAAAGCCCTACGTCTTAACGTGTCGCTCGGATTAAAGGTTTATGCTGGCTATTAATTTAATGTGACAATAAATTGTGAAAATCTGTTGCGCATCCTTAACATGTCGCAATCTCCTTGTACTGAAACTGTGCACCCCAGACGCCCTCTCTCAACTACTTCATACTACCTACAGGTGGTGGTTTCTGCATGGGATAGGAGAGGGAGGGGTAATCTGTTCTGGCTGATATGGGGACCATAACAAATGACACATTTTATTGAATTTCCTTACAGCTGCAGAGCACTATTGTGCAGTTCATAAGAAAATTGTTACATTTTCATTTCCTTTCAGAATGTGACACTTCATATGAGCTGAATTCCAGTTGCAAAGAGGCCAATGGCGTAAAGGATGCTGCTGTACCTGAGGGTATGTGACAAATTGTAGATTGATTTCTGCAATATTAAATGACAAGTCTTTTCAAATTACACCCACACCCACTGTTTCCCTACGCAGTTTGGCTGGGCAACGAGGGTATGGAGATCAAGAGGCAAATCACGGGAATGATGCAGCTTTTGAGCGATAAGTCTGGCCGGGTGTATCATCGTCTTGGGACGGATCAGGACAGCTCAATAACAGAGCCCCAAGACAGGCATCTGAACTGGATACATCAGCCACCAATTATCTCTCTTGTGTCAGAGGACCACCAGAGCAACCACTGGATCTCTGTGAGGGACTCAGAGCATTCACCTTCATCCACATCTGCGTCCATGCCCAACGGTCTGGGCTGTGGCCAGTACAGCACCCGCTCCAAAGCCCTCAAGAGTCTCAGCAACACAAAGGACTCAAACAAAGCCAATGAAACAAATGGTATGGTTCCAAAATGTGTTAGAAGGCAAGAAAACACCCACACTTGATGCTGCATAAAATGGAGAAAAAAAAATGTCTAGAATGCAGTGATTTGCAGATCTTGTTAGCTCATATTTCACTAACCCTAACCACTATAGGATAATAAGAGACAAGATCAAAATGTTCAAAGTGAGACATTTGACCCTTTAAAGAAAATCACGATCTCATTTTGAATCTGACAGCAAGAAGTCTAAAATAAAAATTGTAACATTTGCAACAAAAGGCTGGAAAAGTAAGCGTTACTAAAAAGAAACACCTGGAGAAAATATCTTGGAAATAATTAACATGCAACCAGTCAAGGAAATGATTGATTGGTCATTAGTCAATGAGTGATTGGTATAAAAATAACCAGAAATAATAATGGACAGAGATTCAGCAATTTGCAAAAAAAAAAAAAAAAATGTATCTACAAATTGAGAAACAATTTTAGAATAATCTTCCTCAGAGTAAATTGTGAAGATGATGACTATCTCATCATCTACACTACTCAATGTGATTAAAAGATTGAGGTAATCTTGAGTAATATCTGCATGCCAGAGTAAAGGCCTCAAATTAGTGCTGGATGATCTTTGGGCCCTCAGGCAGCACTGGATGTAAAACGGGCATGATTATAGAAATCAATGCAGAGGCTCAGGAAGAACACGGTTGGCCGTGCCATCCACGTATACAGTTGTACATTTCCTTAATTTAAACATTTGATTTTTTTTTTTTTATTTACAAATCGTTGCATTCAGTTTTTATTCAGATTTCACACAATTTTTCAACTTTTTTGGAGCTGATGTTTGACCAAATACAACCATTGTAAATGGGCAAACAAGACTAAAGTCATACAACAGACACTTGAAAAGCTGGCACGTTCATCTCAGACACGTGTTGTCAGATATTTGTCAAGAAAGCACAACATTTCATGTGAGTTTGCATGTTAGAGTGAAAGATGACTGTTTTTCTTCCAGGTGTTCTCGCTCCTGCAGTGCCAGAAGCCGCTTGCTGTATGTGTAACTGTAAAGGCACATTGCAGGCTATACTGCAGGAACTGCGAGCCATGAGGAGGTTGATGCAAACTCAAAAAGGTCAGAAAATGCAACCAAATGCAAACTGTGAGACAAAGAGAGAAAGAGAGAGAGAGAGAGAGATAGAAACTATGCATAATTATTTATTTTTCTAGGATCAGTTGACAGACAGGACCAAGCAGCATCAGCATGCCAACCTCGCCTTGGACTTGGCGCCACTTCTCGTTGTATGCACCGAAAGAGAAGGCCTATCCATAGGATGGCTCCACTTAGTGCATCCAGCACTAAAAAAAATGCTTTTTTCCCATTGGGGGTCTCAGCACTTAAAGCTGCAGGTGTGGCACCTGCAGAATCTAAAAATGGAGAAGAATGTGAGAAAAAAGACTCATCAACTCCTGACGTACATCCCATCTCTCCTGATGCTTCTATGCTACTGCCTCAGAAAAATCCAGTAATAGTCAGCAACATCCACAATCCTCTGCTGAACCAAATGAGGGAAACCCAGGCGTTAGAGGTAATACACCCACTAATCTTCACATACCATTTGTAGCAGCACGAGTTCAGAGTTTGATTAACAATTTTCAAATTGAAAGCTGCCTCAGTACACTTTTGGACTGTTACAAAGCAGTAACTGGGAAAGTTTTTGTCATTAACATAAAGAAAGTGTCTCTCTTCCAGTATGATGAAGAGACAAGCATTGTGTTGCTGCATTTAAGGCCTAGAATGTCATGTGACAGGCTTGTTTCTAAGAGAAACCTTTGTTTTGTTTGACAGAATATTCATTCATGAAAAACTAGCCACGTTTTATTTTACAATTTACGTATATGGGGGTTTTGGTTATGGTTGGTTTTAATGACAATGACTTCTCTTGTTCTTCGTCTCCAAAAACAAACATTTTTCTCATGTTCCAACTGATAATTCTCCTTAAATGATGTATAAATAACCTTGTGTGTTGTTTGACTTCCTCACAGTCGGAGGTGCGTCTTGCAGAGGATTATGATGTGTATATCTCCAAGGCCCAGCTAGACTCCATCCTGGTCAACTATACCCGCTCTGGCAGCCTGCTGTTCCGCAAACTGGTGTGCAGACCTAGTTTTTAAGGGATATTTACATTAATTTTACAGAGAAATGTATGGTCATTCTCTTTCAGTAAAATAAATATGCTTGTAAAATAGTTGTTCATTTATAGAGAGGTATAATGTAAACCTGGTGGCTGGTCAAGAAGTGCGCTGTGTGTTTAGGTGTGCGCCTTCTTTGATGATGCAACCTTGGCTACTTCCCTGCCAAATGGTAAAAGGAAGCGAGGGCTTAACGATAACCGTAAAGGCTTGGACCAGAATATTGTAGGTGCCATTAAAGGTAAGGGAGAGAACATTTCAAAAGCAATGAAATACATGTGATCTTTCAACAATGCTAGGATAGAATTTCTAATTAAACTTGTATATCATTTTTCATTTGTGTCCAGTGTTTACAGAGAAATACTGCACTAAACATGGAATCGAGAAGTTGCCTGGGCCACGAGATTGGGTGCAGATCCTTCAAGATCAGATTAAACTTGCCAGGAGGAGGCTAAAAAGAGGTTTGCTGCCAGGTTCCTTACATATCTGTTAGTGAGAATAATCATAGTACATTTTACTTTGTGCTTTATCCAACATTGTTTTTGATTTTATTTTTCAAATTATCATACTCTTATTGCATAAAGATTTATTCCATTTTAGATATTTGCAAAAGTGTTATTATCGGTACTGTGAAGGTGTTTTTTTTTAATTGGGAATTTGATTAACTAGTAGTCCTTTGGTAGGCCAAGAAAAGGCCTACTAGTAAACATTGGTCTTCTTTTGGCTCCTCAGATGCTGCAGAAGCAGAAAACTCAAATGGACCGTCCACAAGTATTAACCTCATCTGAAAATCAGTGTAATATGCATGGCTATTACCCAAACTCCTGCGCTATCCAGGTCAATTGTCTGCTTTTACAGTTTTATACCTGCATCAAAGGACATCATCTTGCAACACTTTTCTGTCACCACCCTGCTGAGCATGCAATTGCTTTGCCTATCTTCATTTCATTGTCACAACACACACAAACAGGTATCGCCAGGTTGCTCATTGGCTCACGGGTCTTTTGTCATGCTGTTGCAGTGACACATGACATTTTCACGTAGCTTCCTAAAATGTCAGCTAATTATCTTCACACCATGCTTTATTTGCCATCGTCTTCAACCGGCAGTGCATGCTCATACAAACTAATTGCAGTTCTTGATTTGAATAAATTACATATTAACAACAAAATTCCTTTTCTTTACAGGTTGTGATCATAACAACCTTACACATGTGGAACACACAAAGCTGAACATGAAGGATTGAGTCAACAACTGCGACCAAGGTTTTGCAGCATATATATTTATTTCATGAGTTCTCTGCTTTCATGCATTTTAAAACCTGTTGTCTTTGCAAATGTGAAATGATGTGTGCACTGGATGTAAAGAAAATGACAATACCAAATGAATAAGAAGTCTAATTATATAATTTCTTTATTTCTGTTATGATCTCACACAATGTATAAAGAATACTCATGGTCATTATGTCTCTTCATTGGACAGAAATTAAACACGGGGATCTGAGATATTTTTTTTTACAGTAAACTCCAAACTTTTAAGTGTGAGAAGTGACTCAGTTTACATTGTAGGCAGTATTCCCTCAAAATGTGTCTGTTTTTGTTTTATTTTGTGTCATTATTAGAACCACACATTTCAAATGAGACAACGTATGATAACATTATAAACCATGCTTTAAGAAGATGTTTATTGTCCCCTTTAAGTGAGCAGTAATTTAGTGGGTGTAATGTACAAGGCAAAATCCACTCCATTTCCAAACGTTACAGAAAACAGTGATGCATTTTATTTGTACATTTTATTTTCAAAGTTGGTGCTGTGCATGTAGATATGATAGCTGTATTCACTTTTAAATACAGTTTTCTCAAAGGTGTTTGCATAATTTTCTTTTATTATTTTTTTGCTTGTTGGACGGAATAATTATTAAAAAAAAATCATGGCACTCACTCCATTGTATGAGCTTATCCTAACTTATATATTGTTGGATTTCTGCCAAAAACACCCATGAGGGATAAATAACAACAAACTTTCTAATTAAACAGTGTCAGAAAATGTTTATTTCAATCTTAACTGAAAGATTGTAAGAGATAAGCTGAAACTTGGATGTTTATGATGTATTTTGACTTTTATTTGAATGTTTTGCTGTTGGAGGAAAGAAAACATCAATTAAAGGTACACTCCATTGTAGAAATTTTGTTGCCACAACTTTTAGCTCATTAAAGGGGATGTCAAAGCCGCCAGAGTGCAAGCGAAGGACCACTGGCTATCCAGCTGATTTCCTCCTTTAAATACGATACATTTTTGAAATGACTGATACGCAGAAAGGTGTTGTTGATACTTCCACGTGGCCCGTTTTTAATTGTATCTGATAATTAGTGTATAATTTGACTTAGTCCAAAGGTTAGGGACGATGAGCGGTGAGTTTTGGTCAGGCGTTCTCGGCGGGCGCCCGGATCTCGCCCTAACCCGTGGTGGTGCGGTCCCCGCTCTTGTGTCGGGATCCGCCGCTAACGTGAAGCTGGTAAGGAGAAACTGGTCGGAGCAATTAAAGGGGAAATGTTGCACGAATATAACTCCGATTTGGCCCTTAAATTACATCTAGAACAGTTGTAAACACTTCTGTTGCATCATATCATCACAAACTTTGCACAAGCTGGATGCGTGGCGTTTTTTCTGTTGATACTTACTCTGATGTTGCACACATCGCATGGCGAGGGACAGGAAAGGGTTAATTTTTTCCGCCGCCGACATTTTTGTTCGGCGCTCTGTGGCAACTTTTTTCAAAAAAAAAAAAAAAGAAAAACACAACTTACATGTGCACGGTTAGCCAGCACTATTACTCACTACAGTGAAACCAGTGAAAAGCAAGAATGTGCAGTGTTTCCATTTCTAAACGTGTTGCAGTTTTGCACACCAGCGCGCCTTTTGTTGCACAGGGCTGCCTGTGCTCGCCAGTGCGTGCACGGTGGAGCGTTTGTTAGCCACACTTAGCTTCAATTCAAGAGCTGCTTTTTGCATGAAAGTAAACAGACACAGGTCGAGGCTGCTCCTGTCAGCGTGTGTGGTTTGAGAGATGGGCGTACATGCAGCTTGTAGTAACAGAGCGCGGCATGGGAGTCGCGCTGCGGCCACCACTCGTGTTGTTGCTGTGGTGCGTTCAAGGACGTAGGATCGTTTAGGCTTGAACGCAACTTCTGTGCAGCAGAAGCCCCGAAATTTAAATGACAAGCAATTCATTTAGCCTCGTTGTTGGGTGGTGCAGTTATTTAAGATAAATAAAAATAAATGTAACATTAACACAGCAGCGTAGGGATTTTATTGTGTAGTACATTTTGTATAAGTGTTGTACAATTTGTGTCAAATGTATTTTTTTTTTTTTTTTTTAAACCAAGGTAAAATTTATTTTGATCTCAGCAGTAATGAATTAAAAATAGTCTCGGATGAATTTAACGTTAAGACAAATGGACTTTTAACTTTTTATCTAGCATAGTTTGTTTTTTTTCCTTATGTAGACAATTACTGGTGAGACTCCGGGCAGCTTTCTTCACATTAGTAATCAGTATAAATACATTCAGTCACATATAAGCAATGCCATTAATTTGGCAATAAAAGACAACAATGTGGTACGCATCATTAACCTTGAATATCTTCTAATGAAGTTTGTGTATATATATTGAATTACAGGTTTAAATGTATATCTCTGCACTGCCCTACAATGGTCCAGTGTTGTGTTGCTTTCACACTAAAATTGGGATGTCAAAGTCGAAGAGGGTCGTGTCAGATAAATCATTTGGCACCACAAGAAATGCATAGAAATGATTTAAAAACATAATCGAAACCGATTAGATCAGATCAGTATATTAGATGAGTGTATTTCTGTTTGTTCTTTCCATTCAGGTGAATGAAAGGTACTTACATTTAAAGAGGGCATAAACAACAACAATTCCAAAACACAACAACAAAAAAGAAAAGAGATAATACACGTTGCACGTTTGGGGTCACTGGGGTCTGGAAATTTCTCATTCAGTTAGCAGTTAATAAATCCAGTTACTGTGACATCACAGACTGTGATCAGAGCAAAACCATCTAGTCTTCACATCATGCTGCATTTATCATGCTGCGAGTGAGCGTCACAAAGCCGTAACACCAGTGGTTGAAAATGGAGCTCATATAGTTTATTTTTGTGTTTTTTTGACCAATTATTGCCATAGACATTTAATTTATAATTCAGAAAATGTCCCAACTCACCAAAATAAGCATTGTCTTTTCAGATCTCAGAGGGGTTTTTGTCCATCCCTCATTTGTTGAGATGTTTAGTCAAAAAAGGGAACCCTTAAAGGCGAAACAGTTAATTATGTAAACAATATAACTGAATGTGAAAACATTGATTGCTGATTGTAGCCCGATAAAATTTCATTTCAGGGCTGTTTCATAAGATCACGCTTCAGAGTCACTCGCTTCATCTACTCCTTTACTTCACAAACTCCAGATTCTTACTATTTATGATATCAATATTTTTCAGATATGCGTTTTTATTTATAAGCTAAATTCAAGTGATGGTAATATTCCTGGACAGTTCAAGACTTACTTTAAATTAAATTCAGAGATTCATTCTTATTCAACTCGACAATCCTCAGATCTTCATCCTCCTAAATTTCTCACTTGCAGAGGTCAATTTTCGGTGAGATTTAGGGACTAAACTGTGGAATGATTTTTACCACTTGGCAAAGAGCTCGTCCTCTGAAATATTACAAAAGACGTTTGAAGGACCAATTGACTTCTGTTTTCCCAATGTATTGTTATACATGTATCCATGTTCTTTTTTTTTTTTTTTTTTTGTGTTTCACTCATAGTGACATGTACCATCTTATTTGCTCAGGAGTCAATATAATATAAGTTGTAAAAACAATATCCCATGCACACTCACACACACTTATTTTTTTGTATTTATTCTTTATTATTTATATATTGCATTATTAGTTTGCCATCACTTTTGTGTAGTTTTACTTCCTGTTTTGTGTATGTTAATCTTGACATGAAATTTTAATATCTTCGGTGGAGGCTTCAAATAAGCCCATTGGGTTTTTTGCCTCTTCCTGCACCTATAGTATTTATATTTGATATTTCCTGTATATTTAAAAGAAAAACTGCAAAACAATAAACTAAACTAAACTAATCATGCAGATCTGATGGATGTTGTACTGATTTTAATTGAAATGATGTGTGTGTAGTGAATCAGTCTGTGCCTTGCTCTTCCTTGTGGTACAGTTAGTGCTTCAAACCCCAGTTGTTATAGTTCTGTTTTGTCTTTTTCCCCCTAGTGCTTGATGTGGTTTCAGTGGTGACGACCCAGAGTTTCTTCAGTCATGTCTGTGAGGGAATCTTTTAACCCTGAAAGCTATGAGCTGGACAAGAACTTCAGACTCACACGCTTTGCTGAGCTCAAGGGCACAGGCTGCAAGGTTAGGTGTCCATATGCATCTGCCCTGGATGTATTATTGCACACACGAGTTCTCCTCATCAATATAAAAGCTAGGTATGAAAATTACTAAGGTGTTTTCTCATCCTAGGTCCCCCAAGACGTTTTACAGAAGCTGCTAGAAACTTTACAGGAAAACCACTATCAAGAGGATGAACAGTTCCTGGGGGCAGTTATGCCTCGGTTAGGTAATTATGTCACCTATTACTGTATGTCAATTACCGTATTTTCTGGACTATAAGCCGCTACTTTTTTCATAGGTTTTGAGCCATGCAGCTTATACAAAGGTGCAGCTATTCTGTGGATTTTTCTTCCACCGCTCGGGGCGCTCTAACCAGAATTAGAATCAAAACTAAGACAAAATAAATGCAAAGAAGAATACGCTACTTCTTCTTTAGCAGATAGAAGTAGAAGCAGATTTCAAACAGATGAATAGATAAATAAATACCGGTTATTTTCTCTGGGTTCAGTCCAGTTTTAATCAGCAAAGTTGCTGCCGTGTTAAAAGACACTGTTAGGAAAGGATCTATTTAGGTACAAACATGTACATCATTTACAGTTCAAAATCCTTCTGTTCATGTAGTAAATATCTAATCTAACAACATAAATATCTGCGGCTTGCATATCTTTTTTTTTTTAAATAGAGCGGATGCGGCTTGTATGCAGGTGCGGCTTATAGTCCAGAAAATATGGTATTATGACTACAGTATTGTGATAACACAAACCTTCAGTGTCTTTCAGTCTAAGAGGAGTTGCTCTTCTGACCACAACCTATTTCCTTTGGCATAATTGTTGAAGATTTATTATTAATGAAGCAGTTCAGGTCAAAGGTTTGACATACCTGCTCATTCAGAAACAATGTCCGGCTTGTCAAAAAAGGTGTAATTATGAGTCATCATCAAGCTATGACACAAATTCTTGATCCTGGTTTAAACCGGTTTGTTTTTATGCACGAACCTCAAAATCCTGATTAAGTTGACTCTGGTTTTGTGAAGTGTCTTTAACAGGATTTTGATGCACATGAGATCATTTCTTTAAACTGAGTTTTGAAGTGAAAAGGTCCAAAGTGTGAAAGAAATGTATTAAACCAATTAGTTGATTTTCTTGTCCGTTAAATTGCTGCAGGAGAACCTCCATCTCCCTCCAAGCAGACATTAACCTGTAAAGAGTCTCTTCAAGTGCTGTTTTATTTCTTGAAGGCATAGGCATGGACACGTGTGTGATTCCTCTCAGACATGGTGGGCTTTCTCTGGTCCAGACAACAGACTACATATATCCCATTGTGGACGACCCCTACATGATGGTACGGACATTCTCATTTATTTAACTTTTTTTTCTGTGCTCCATTGTGATCCTCTTACTTGTAGATGGGAGACTTTAAAAAAATGTTTCTTTGAAATGAATTAATTGAGATGTTGCCTTACTTTCAATCTATGCTTTTTGCCAAGAAAAAAAATGTTCTGTTGCTAATGAGTATTTTTGTTTTGTAGGGGAGAATTGCTTGTGCCAATGTTCTAAGTGACCTGTATGCCATGGGAGTGACGGAGTGTGACAACATGTTGATGCTTCTGGGAGTCAGCAACAAAATGTCTGAGAAAGTAAGACGCATGTCCTTATCATAAAGTTTCTGAGAATTAAAATTTGTGTATAAACTTTAACAAGGTTAGATTTACATAAACACGTATTATTATTATTGTAATTATTATTATTATTATTATTGGGGCAGTTGATCTGTAGTTAACCCCCTGCAGGAGGTTCACTTAATATCAGTTTTTCCCTAAAACATGTCCCATGAGCCACTTTTCCTGCCTGCTTCCTTAAGCCTGATACCAAACACTTAAGAGATATGCATCTCACCCTACATGTGAATTCTATTAATATTTATCTTCATTTAGGATTATATAATCAGGGGTGCACGGGACTCCAGGGATAGTCTATTGCACGTTTTAGATGTTTTCCTGCCTCAACACAACCCTGATAGACAAGGCTGTGTCACCAACAGAGTTGTGTAGATCTTGATGACATGTTGATGACGACCAGTGATTAGAATCAGGTGTGTTGAAGGCAGGGAAACATCTAAAACACAGTAGACTAGCCCTGGAGTCCCGGGTTGTGCACACCCCTGTATATAATCATATATAACAAAAAAGAAAGTTGGGTAAAATATACTTGCATAAATATGCACCTTTGGAGAATATCAGGTAGTATTGGTGACTGTTTCAAAATTAAAGAGCAACACAAAACGTATGCTTTTAGAGCGTGGTGTTCGCACGCACACCCACACACAGGCCAGATGGCACTGATGGAGCTGGCTTGAAATGTCGGGCTATGCGGCTTGGCAAAGCTCAGCCAGCTCCATCAGTCTTTCATCAGTCCAGTTCATCAAGTCTTGAATGGGACCTCACAGCTGAGGAGCTGTTAATGAGGAGCTCATAGAGATGTCTGGGATTCCCTTCTACGTCTTGTAATCTAAAGTGCCCCATAAACTGTCACTGAATGTCAGGGATAATAATTCAAGCAAGTGTAAAACATTAAAAGGCCAAACTGAGGAAGAAAGGAACAAAATCCCCTCAGAACATTTGCAAAGTTGGCTAAAGATGTACGAAAACGATATACTTTGAAATATAAGATTAAAAGTATGATTGCAAGACAAAAAATACTAAAATAAAATAATTGTAAGACATTTAGGAGACGGGGAATCAAAACAATTAGTGAAGTGTGAAATTCATGAAACACTGGCTCTATAAATCTATAAATATAAACCTTAGGAAATGAAGCTCAGAGCGACAGAGAGGGTGTGTGCTCTCTGCAAGTGGACAGGAAGCTGATCGTTCACCTAATGTAGTATTTTTTTAATCAGGGGCGACATCTCATCTATCCACAGTCAAGGTCTGCACACATGTTGCAATAACCTTAAATTAGTTCAAGTTTGATTTCTGTGCAGGTTTTGATTGAATAAAGCCGACGTGGTGCATGTTCCAATTTACAACTGCATTGATCAGGTTTTTGTAAATTAGGCTCAATTAAGTTCCAGAAGCACTGTTGGTCTTGCATACTTCTTCGTCAGTGGATCGTCATCATCCGTTTTGTTTAAGTTGGTGCCAGTACATCCATACATGTCTCTTGTCAGTCGCAGTTGTTATCGTCATCGTTGCATTATGCCGTTCATTTAGGCTCCAACGTTTCTGTTTATTTACAGGAGAGAGACAAAGTCATCCCACTAATCATCCAGGGCTTTAAGGATGCGTCAGAAGAGGCTGGCACATCTGTTACAGGAGGACAAACGGTGCTCAACCCCTGGGTAGTGATGGGAGGAGTTGCCACGACAGTCTGTCAGCCCAATGAGTTCATCATGTAGGAATGACTTTCAGATGCATCTTGTCACCTTTATTCTTCCTCGTATGGCTTAGTAAGAAAAGAAATCCTGATGATGTATCGTCTGACACCCTTCAGGCCAGACAATGCAGTACCAGGAGACGTGTTGGTGTTGACCAAACCTCTAGGAACACAAGTGGCTGTCGCAGTGCACCAGTGGCTGGATATTGTAAGTCCTGCTCATTCATTCATTATTCATTATTAATTGGAGGAACTACATCTCTTAGGAAATGCACTAATGGCTCTGGCTGTATTTGCTTTTCGTTTTCAGCCCGAGAAGTGGAACAAGATCAAGCTGGTGGTAACCCAGGAAGATGTAGAATTGGCCTACCATGAAGCTATGATGAACATGGCCCGGCTCAACAGGACGGGTAAAACCATTATTCGTGTCCCCTGAACTGGTTTTTGCATTGCCCTTTTATTCAGAATTGTAGTTGTTTTTGTGGTTTGTGTCTGAATACGTTTGACCAGAACTTCATCAGATGTTAAAAAGTGATGAAATTTGAAACCACAGCAGCCTCTGCAGGCAGCTGGCTATATTGCACCCTCTGTGGCTAAGTAGTTATATAGAGGATTTTGTCGTCATTAAAATATTTGCAAATTAACACTTTTAGCATTGAATATCAGAGCAAAAAAAAAAAAAAATATATATATATATATATAAAAAATAAATATCAGAGCAAAATAAATAAAAGTTGGCAATTTTCAGATACACTCCACCTGCTTTTCTGCACTGTTTCTTAACTGTATATACTGTTCATATCCTGTGGTTATACATATTTTTATACGTATCTTTTTGTATTTTTTATATATTTTTATTTCTGACTTTTCAGTCTTTTTACCCCTCCCCTACATGTGTGTGCTAAGTGTACTGCTGACAACAAAATAAGTTTCCCCACTGAGGGAGAAAATAAAGGATATCTTATCTTATCTTATCTTATACCACTGAATAACCGGAGACTTGATCCCTTAAAGTCCATTCAGTTATCCCAACGCACATCTGAGCTCCTTCTCTCCCTCTCTCTCCTCATAGCTGCTGGTCTCATGCACACCTTCAACGCCCATGCAGCTACCGACATCACGGGATTTGGCATCCTCGGACACGCTCAGACGTTGGCACGACAACAGCGAAGTGAGGTGTCCTTTGTCATCCACAACCTTCCAGTTCTCGCCAAGATGGCAGCCGTCTCCAAGGCCTGTGGGAACATGTTTGGACTCATGCACGGCACCTGCCCTGAGACATCAGGTATGAACGTGCACAGATCTGCCGTCGTTTACTATCAGCATCGTATATTTTTAATTCAGACGGCATCACTGTATATAGCCTCTTAGTAGTTTAAGCCTCAACGTATGTGTAAAACTGAAGAAATCGATTCATTAGTCAGTAAAGTAAAAGCGGTTCGGTTCAGATATTTACAGAAGCCGGTTTATAAAAAGCAGGGCAAAATATCGAGGAAAAAAAAGAAAGAAGAATAATGATTTTCTTTAGATTTAAGGAGATCTTTTTATTTTAATAGAAAGAAGACTTTACTTAGGTCAGAATATCAGTATACCGTGAACAAAATAGGATGCAACTTTTCTGCAAACGTGAGAAGGCCTACTAATGTAGACATGAACGGGCACGGCAGAGGAAAGATAGATGAATCCCATGTATTTAATTTGATTGGAAACCCTGATAACAAAAACAAAGGCTTCAAGCTCAGCTTTGCTGACAAGTTTTCAATCTCATCATCAATGAGACCTGAAAAAAAACTCATTTGATAGCCAAGTATTATCTGCACCAGCGTTAAAGGGAAAGTTAGTTTTTTTACAACCTGGACCTTATTTCTGGCATTTTTTATGGTCGTATACTCACCCAGGCAAGTTTGGTGTCATTTGGAGTCCTTCAGAAGATATTAGGGGTTTTTTTGCGAGCCGCTTCTCCATATAATGGTAGCGCATGAGGGCACAGCGGGACACAGACGATGCAGTGTCTAAATAACACATGATTGCCGCGAAACTCGTTCATTTCTTTTATGAATCACTAGATCTGCTTCCAGGACCTGTTGTCTACATCCAGGGATGTGTGTGTAACAAATAAATCCGTTTGTAAACAAGACCTCTGACCTGCATGACGTCATCTCTGTGCGCGCATCCCAGACACAGCTCCGTGTACAGCTGGAGTTCCTACTGTTAGTTTACTGTTAGTTATTTGAAACATGTCTGAATATTTGTCAAATTCTGAGGTTGTGGACGACGACTTTGAATATGATGGACGTCCTTACCGTTTTGAGCCAGAGTATACGGCTAAAGAGCTCACTGAACGGAGGACAGAGTGCGCGCACAGAGATGACGTCATGAGTTCAGAGGTCTTGTTTACAAACTGATTTATTTAATACACACACAGCCCCGGATGTAGACAACAGGTCCTGGAAGCAGATCTAGTGATTCATAAAAGAAATGAAGAGTTTCGTGGCAATCATGTGTTATTTAGACGCTGCACCGTCTGTGTCCCGCTGTGCCCCGTTCACTACCGTTATATGGAGAAGTGGCTCGCAAAAAAACCCCTAATATCTTCCAAATGACACCAAACTTGCCTGGGGGAGTATACGACCATAAAAAATGCCAGAAATAAGGTCCAGGTTGTAAAAAAACGAACTTTCCCTTTAAGATCGGTGATTTAAGGCCTTTCATGAGCAGTCTTTGACAGCATTGTTTTGTGGTGCTATATATTTCATGTTTATGTAGGTGTAATTAGGTGTTTGACTCCGGTGCTCAGCTGCTGTCTTAGTCAGGGAACTTCTTTCCCTGGTTAATAACACAGCGTTGGTTTTTGAGGACCAGTGTTTCTCTTTTTCCTTCTCAATCAGGACAGAGTCTATAATTGAGCACGTCCAACCCCCTCCAGAAAACGCGATGGGGTGATGTAGTCAGAGTCCTTATTTGTTATTGTGAGGTCCCCTTCTGAGTTTTTAATTAACCGACTACAGAGTCTTTGTGATTGCAAACCTGCCGGATGCCGATCTTGATTACCCGGGCACTATTTGATTGTCTTGATTTTTCTTTCTGGCCCAAAAAGCTGCTGATTGTTAAACCATAGAAGCTGACGATGTCAGTCTGATAACCAAAAAAATAGAAATAAATGTTTGCCTGTCTCAACGTGTCAAATGTCTAAACCAACACAACAAAGCTCATCGGTGGGAGCAGATTGGACATTTCTGATCGCTCCCAAGTTGCCAGCTCGTCGTCATCTCTTTATTCTTTATTCGGATCCCCATTAGCTTCCACTGTCGTGGTTGCTAATCTTCCTGGGATCCACATAAAACATCACATAAACATACAATACAACATACAAAATAAACTGACACTTGTCAGTCTAAATCTAAGTACATTAAAAATGGCAATAATATAAAAATAGAGATATAAAAATAGAGAAACATTTGTCAAGCATCATGTACAAAAACATTGATTATTCTAACTGTGTGGTCTCACTCATACATTTTTGTTTAATAGATCTTTTGAATAAATATTTGCTTTTGATACTTTTCATATTTGCAGGTAATGTGTTCCATTGTTGGGTGGCTCTATAAATAACAGATCTTTTAAGTAGTTGGTTTTGGAAGTGTCAAATAACCTAAGCTTACCTGTCTAGTATTGTGATAATGCTTTAGACCAGCATTTAGTAACTGATCTCTAAAGAAATCTGGCTTCCCCTCAATCATTGCATTTCTGGAAAACCTTATGATACTACATGTTAACTTGGCCTCTACAGTTAACCATGTCAAACTATAGTGCATCCTTGCCACTTTGGTTCTAAATGAACAATTAAGTGCCACTCTTGCTGCTCTATTTTGTGCTAATTGTAGTTTATTTTCTCGTCAGCCTCACAAGTAAAGGAAACCTTTGTCTCCTTTGATTCACAGGAGGCCTGCTCATCTGTTTACCCCGGGAGCAAGCCGCCCGCTTCTGTGCCGAGATCAAATCCCCAAAGTACGGAGAGGGCCACCAAGCATGGATCATCGGCATCGTAGAGAAAGGAAACCGCACTGCTCGAATCATTGACAAGCCCCGAATCATCGAGGTGGCACCGCAGGCAGCCACGCAGAACGTCAACCCGACACCTGGTGCAACTTCTTAATTGTTTCCGTTTTGCCAACATCACAGACCTGAACCCAAAAGCTCTGTTGAGAGATTTTAGATCCATAAACTACAAAAACATCATCCTAGAGTGTTGAAATATTCACACAAAATAGTAAGTACACAACAAAGACTGGGTTGGCGTGCGTCTGCGCGGAAGCAGCCCCACACAGTGGCCTCGGGGCAGTGAACTCACCCTGCAGTAAACCCCGTGATAAGAAATTGGGAAGAAATAGAGCATACGTGTAATCCATTTGCCTTTTGTGTCTGTTCTGTTTTTTTCCGGTGAATGTGCTTGATTGGCAGGCAGCTTCTGGCAAGAGAGTGATGATGAAGACAATAATTTCATACCGTTGGTTCATTTTGAATCCCTGGAAGTTTGGAGTCCGTTGCCTCTTTGTCTCTTTTAAAATCGCTCTCATCAAACAAGCACACTGTGCTCGGGTGTTTTTGTTTGTTGTCCATTCACATTGTACAGTTTAAAAGCCTAGTTTTAGTACGTTACTGTAAGTGATGCCTCCGAAGACATAGAATGACCAGAATGGCTTTTTTTTTTTTTTTTTTAATTACTTTAACTTTTTGTATAATCTCCACATAAACGAATAAATATTCAGTAAGAAAGATGGTTTGTTCTCGCTACTTTGTAGCTACAGTCCTGTGAATTACCTTAAACAAATTGATGAAGCGATTCTGCTCCATTGTGCGTTCTTGAAAGGTCATAACGTAGTCATAAAGGAAGTGAAATCATGTCCCAGTACGCCATGTTAATCAGCGACACCATGCAACTTTCCTTGTAAACGATCAAACTTTCTGAAGTTTCCACGGGTGTTCTGCCGTAGTCGGGGAGGTTGTTGCTTTTGTTTGGGATCTGATCTACTTTGTTTATATCATGTTACCAGACGTAATAGAACTGACCGTCAAAGTTTAGACCTTTTTTTTTTAATCCTCATAGATAAATCTGAAAAACCTCTGTAAATGTTAGAAACAAGATAAGGTCTCGATCCCGCCTCTTACAATAAACGTCTCTTATAATACACTCCTTTTCTGCGTTTTTAATGTATTCAAATATATTTGAATTTACAAGGAAGTGTTAGGGTCGGGCTCATGATTAAGAAACGTACGATGGATTTCCCTGGTTTATAATGTACAAACTAGTCATGTGCGTTTGGTGTTCGAGTGTTTTATTTATGAATAGAAAATGACATCCAATTATAAAGAGCAACTTCATACAAGTGGCGTTAAACAATGCATTTCAAACAGTATTGTGTTCTCAAGGCAAATCTATTTACAAGTGTCATACGCCAAAACCATAGGCCATAAATAAAGATTATGGTTTGATGTTTTTACATTTGTCTGCATTAGATTTTTATACAAACTTTTGGCACAGGTTTCCTGTCATTAAAGAGAATTTATTTCCCTCTGCAGCAAACAAAGCAGCTCTGGAAAGTGCAATATAAATAGAAATAAATTAGAGGAACAGCAAGTATTCCTTATGTCCGACTGAGTGGAATGCCCTGCTCCTGTAATGATCCAGATCATTAAGTGCAACATGTTTCTGGAACTGTTTTCATGAACGAAGGACAGCAAGGACCCTCTCTTCAGGGTTAGGCTAAATGTGCTTTTTCCCATTTTCTAAGTGCTTTGCGTGCTCCGCGGTCTTCTTATGGTTTTCAAGCTGGAAAAGCGCTTTGATGTCAACCATGGCCTTCTGAATGTGCAGGCCGAACCGGTACGAGTCCTGCGGGTCACACGCAGAGGAAGAAGACGTTTTGATTTTACACAGATAGCCACACAAGTAGATCCGCAGTCTGCAATAAAAGCGACTTTCGTCTTGAGCGCTTACTGTGTTAGAGCTGGAGAACTTGCTGGAGATGTGGAATGTGATGAGGTGTTCCCCAACAATGATATAAGACACACCGTATCCATCATCAGCCACCTGAGTGCGCACAAGATGAATTGTTATGACATGAATCCCCGTGTGACAGTACGACGGAGTATTAGGGCCAAACTAAGACAAAAAATAAAAAATAAAGTCGTAATATTACGAGAATAAAGTCGTAATATTACGAGAATAAAGTCGTAATATTACGAGAATAAAGTCGTAATATTACGAGAATAAAGTCGTAATTTATGAGAATATAATTTATGAGAACTCTAACAGGAAAAGCATCTTCTCCCTGTGTTAAAATTAGGAATATTGAGCAGTATCTTGTGAAGTTATATATGGGGTGGCAGTAGCTCAGGTGATAGAGCGGGTCGTCCAATGATCGGAAGGTCAGCGGTTCAAATCCCGCTCTGTCCCAGTTTGCTGTCGTAGTGTCCTTGGGCAAG